>NW_027292348.1:0-2139 GCF_016086655.4 Lepeophtheirus salmonis | reverse complement strand
AAAAGTTAATGCAACTTCGAAGAATGCAATAAATAAAAATTATGATACTGTTTTTTTTTTTGTTTTTTTTTTTTGGGGGGTATTATAATACTTTAGTATCTTCTTATTGCGAGCAATTGCTAACATATACAGGATTTTCTTTACTATATTTGCATAGCAAAGTTAATATGCATTCAATCAATCATCAAAGCTTTAAAAATATTCTGATGAAAGAAAGTTCAAAATTACGTAATGAGCATTTACAAGTATCTATAAGCAAATTGAATGAAGCTTATGAACTCCCATTAACTTATATAAATTAGAAACTGATAATAAGGTAATAAATATCACACTGGACATTCCTCTTTACTCTAAAAATAATATATTGAAATTATACAGCTATCTACCTATGTACACCTGTTTTGATCCATAATCAAATTATAGATATCTTTTTCTAAAGTGGATTTCATTGCCGTTGATCAGCAACAAGGCATGTACATAGCATATTTCTTAGTCCAACTACAGGAATGTCATGTATCATCCGATTTATATTTTTGTGATAATATAAATGTAGTGATCAGGAATGATGTCCCTTCCTGCATATCGGTACTTTCCTATTCAGATACAGTGAATATTAAAAATACTGTCAGATTAGGAAATTGTCCCCATATACATACTTTATTTTTCATCATGGAAGTAAAAGTTTCATTTTTTATACAAACAAACACAACTACATTGGACCTCCATTGTATTAACAACATCCGCAATACGCATAAGTTAATATCAAGATGTACCAACCTATATCAGAAGATCATACCACCTGATTACAAAGTTACTTACTGAATAAGCTCCAAAAATAGATAAATTCTTGAATGCGAGCAAATTAATAACTTTAAGCTATATGAAAGATTTTGAAGGAAACGATAGTGTAATAAGCAATTACTTATACGACACTATTTATATAACAATCATTAGTAGCATGATTGGGGTAATGATTATTTGTCTTATGTGTATAGTGGCTGCATTTAAGTGTTTGCTACGATATCAAAAACATAAATTTAAACAATATATCAAATTATATCTGTTAAAGAGAGGGAATTTTAGTTCATTAATAAATTCTTAAATTTTATTAAACTAGTTAAGAGGAATGTGCAGTACTACATATACTTAATATTTATTAAAATATTTTCATCCTTAAATAATAACAATTATAATTATGATACATGTATTATTAAAAATTCACATTTATATTTTAATTATAAAAATTATTATTGTTAAGATTAATAAAAAATATCATGATTTATTAATAAATTGAGCAAATATGGTAAGGCATATATTGACTTCATGAAATTTTGTCAGGTAATAGATAATAGTTTAATAAATAAACGTTTAATAGAAAAATGGACTGTAAGTACCACTTCGAAAATATAAACGATTATCCGTGACTTGTATTATTTATTTATAATTCATTTTATTTATTCATGAAAGTTAAATAAATTCATTTAATAAAAAAACTTCAAGTGCATCCATTACACTACAGAATATATTTTCACACATATTAATAGTTATGTACCAAAAATTATAATTAATTTTAATCAGCTACCTTCCTCATTGTCATCAAGAGTTAAAGAAAGGTGCTTCAATTGTATTGAATGTTAGTTATATAAACGATATTGAAATAAAAACGCGGAAATGTAGATGGCTTAAATTTTGAATAGACAAACCTTTAAAACTGTCGTGTATAAAAATTAATATTTAAAAACATTATTAGATAGTTGAATCACTGTTATCTCGATCTTGATGTTTTTCATTTAAAAAAAATTATATGTTCGAAAATTAAAGCCTATGTAATGAGTATAACTTTCATTGAAATGAAAGTTATGGACACAAAACCGAAATCTCCGAATAATTTATCCTATTGTATAGTTTTATCGAATCAATTTACATACATAGGGAAATCTAAATGCTCAATAATCATAAGCTATAGTCCATTTAATTTTTTTCTTAGAAAAGATCGATGACTCACAACTAATATATATTTAATTGGGTTTTATTTAAAGAACGCATAGTTGCGTTGATTAAGAATAAGTATTAGGCAATAAGATCCCAAGTATCGTCATTTCCTTCTTGAAATTACTAAAATAAAGGAACTCAAAAGTC
>NW_027292347.1:0-524 GCF_016086655.4 Lepeophtheirus salmonis | reverse complement strand
ATTTATAGTTGTAAATTCTATAAGAATTGATCTATGACCAGAGAGGAAGTTTGGAAGCAAATCGATGATTTGCATCCCCCATTGCTCCTAATAAGGCACATGTCCTGTGTTAATGTCGCTATTTTATTTTTCCTTGTTTTTGTTGAGAATGTTATGATCCTTTTATTTAAAAAATCTGCACAGTCAATCATCTTCTTTTCTAACATTGAGTGCCATAGCAACTCGTAGAATCCTACTTAGTGAAGAACTTTGCTCCTACAAGATCTGCAAACACCTCCTCGTGGTGCGGTAGCGTCTACAGTTTATTATTAATTACGGAAGAAATTGTATGGGTGAAGTCAGCCCAAATCCTGACCTTTCCTTTTCTGTTTGACTTCAGTATTGACACAATAGGAGGCCATTCATCTGATTCCGCACGACTTAATGTTCCTCAAGGTACCTTGTCCAGAAGCTCTTCATTGACCTTCTTACGCAGGGTAAGTGCAAGTGCAATATATCACAGACTTGTAACCTCTTTCAAGTGC
>NW_027292346.1:0-685 GCF_016086655.4 Lepeophtheirus salmonis | reverse complement strand
CAAATAGTACAGAATTAAAGCTTAAGGACGAAAAATCCAATGCTGAAGGTGAATTTGAAGTATTGTATTAAGATCATTAATACATTCCAGATTTAGTGTTTCTGAAATGTTTATCAAAAAAATTATGGACACTGTGACTGGTCAATTTAATTGCTTGCTCGAACTTCTTATAGTTATTAATAAACTTACAATGACTTTGCTTCATCAATATTTCAACTAATTTGCCATCTAAAAATATTACAAAAAATTAAATGCACTCATCCAGATAACTAGTAACTGTATCAACTATTGCTTTGATGGTAGTTTTCTGAGCTTTTCTTGACTCTTTATAGTGGATTTCTTTGATATGAACAAAGTTAGGGTGTAATGATGATTTAACTCCTAGACGGTTCAGGGAATCCTGAAGTATTCTTGCCTTCAGAAGCATTTATAAATATTTTTTAAATTGTGTACAGGGTCGACAAGGAGATAAACTTTTCTATTGATGTTGTGTGTGGGAGTGATTGAAGTCTTGAGCTCCCCACCACAAAGAAAATTAGTGTAGAACTTCCTGTTGATAGGACTTATTATCAACTAATACAGCCACAACGATAAATCCGATTTGATATAAGGTTCTCATAATGAGAGTATATTTTCTGTAGAGGAATTCAGCGTTTAATTTGGGAACTGGTTTATGTGCTACCAC
>NW_027292345.1:0-1011 GCF_016086655.4 Lepeophtheirus salmonis | reverse complement strand
TTGAGAAGTGCTGGTGGTGATGATGATCACCCTGGAGCCGTTGGAGCAATGAAAAGGATGATAATTCTGGAAATTGGAAAAATTGTGAAACTTTGGTGAGCAATCCGGCTGTTCAGATTGAAAAAGAATATGACATTTATAGAATTGAGGATGAAGAGCAAAAAGAATCCGTAACAAAGGAAATCACTGGAGACATCTTAAATATCACAATTAGTGAAGAAAGCTGTTCAGAATTTGAATTTACCGTTTGATATCCCTCATGAAGTTCAAGTGGATTTTGCAATAAACCATCAACTGGATCAGTTCAAAAAATAGGATCTCAACTTTCAGGGGCTCAGTTATGTATCGGGTTTTATTGCCCACAAGATGAAACTTTTATATCCGGATTTGGGGAAGAAGACAAGTGACATATATTTGAATGATCATGGACTGACACCATGGATATATCATTTGTCTAGAGGAGGACTGATGGTGCCATCTCATTATTTTTTAAAAGATTGTGAAGTTTTCGACCAGAAGTTCAAGGAATTCCATTTACCTCTATTAGATCGTCATCCAAAAGTAATCGAACGTTTTTGTCAAGTTTTGGAAGACTCCTTTGGAGGCAAGTATGACAAGGCTGTTCTGAATCTCTTCGCCAAGACAAGGACAATGATACGAATAAGATACCTCAATGCACAATTAGAATTTAATACGGGAGGGAGTGAAAGAATAAGAGGAAAAAAGCAAATCGGCCAATTTCAAGTTTAATTATAATTTAACCAAATATTCAATATAATGTTAATTATCACCAAATAGATTATTTTATATATGTATAGTATATAACTTATCTACGGCAAACACCAATTCTTATTATTTCCTATGTTCTGCATTCATTTATTTATCCTTCAATAAAAGTGAAGCACATCTGCTGTTCATTATGTAATCGGTAGTATAATGCACAAGCCTCCAAACTAAGGGGTGATAATTTTGGTAAGAATAGAAAAGCGTGCGAGGAGAAGAGAAGAAATA
>NW_027292344.1:0-1364 GCF_016086655.4 Lepeophtheirus salmonis | reverse complement strand
AAAAACATTTAACTTTTAAGCCTTCAGCAAAGAGTGTCATAAAATGAAATTCTTTTTCGAAACAACTTTTTTATTTATTTTCTTCATATCCATTGCTTGGTCAAGTAAGTATTTCCATATAGTCCATTCAGAGTGTTCAAGGATATTCATTTTACAGAGAAGTGCATAACGACAGATGGCTATACTTGTGTATTTCCATTCATATATAACCACAAGACCTATGATATTTGTACAACGGATTTTAATAGGGAAATGCCATGGTGTGCAACTTATATGCCTTATACTCATAGATACTGGGGTTATTGCCCACAAAGCTGTTTTAGTAAGAATTTGACAATATTTCATATTGCACTTTAATTTGTCTTCTTTATTTAGCTTGCGGTGTTTCAAATTCTGTTACGAGGTCGTGTAATGATGGTGTCAATAGAGTTGCTACTGACTCAGATATTCCATGGCATGCCTTATAAAGAGAAAAATAGTCAAAGTGATTTTTTTTGCAGTGGGGTAATTATCAGTGAAACAGGTTTTAACTACTCATATCGGTATCGATAAATTAAAAACACAATATATAGATTATTTAGAAGTAAGTAACATAATCTGTTTTTTCTTCATTATGGAAAAATCTCATTCTTTGATCTATTTTATGTACATTCTTAATCCTTATTAGGTAAAAGTTGGGAATAAAGATATGAAATCTTTGGAACATGTACAGATTTTAAACATTGAAAAAATAACGAAACATGAAGATTATAATGATTGAGTTGACATTGCCTTAGTAAAGACTAAAAGCAAATTCATCTTTTCTCTCATTTGGTTCTTCCAATATGTTTGAATGTAGACAAATCAAAAATAAAATTTGGAGCAACAGGAACAGGTAACTTTTTTCCTGAAATAAGGTAAAAATTAATCCATTACTCTTTTTCCTAATATGTGTACATAGTGAGCGGGATTAAGGGTTGATAATATGGACTATTTATTAAAAAGTGGTGGCGTGACGATTTATGATAGTATTGAGGGTCGATGTTCTTACCCAGGTGTATTTTGTACAAAACATAATACATATATTGAAACTCTTTATTCTGGAGCCTCTGTTTCAATGTGTCTCAATAATAAATGTGCTCTGGTGGGTCTGCTGGCAACAGATCAATTACTAACTAGTACCCTTGACACTTACATTTACCATTTTACGGACGTTGCACACTTCATACCTTGATTTATAGGAATACAATATAAATTGATTTGAAACGACAACATTTTGATGTATTTTTTTGATAAATAAAGGATACCTTAGATAAAAATTTTGTTAAAGGTTGAATAGTTTTATTTTTTAAATATGGGCTTTACGAACATAGATATGAGCATAA
>NW_027292343.1:0-536 GCF_016086655.4 Lepeophtheirus salmonis | reverse complement strand
AAGTTCACTGCGCTCTTTTCACCCCCAGAAAGTTCAATCCCTCTTTTCATCCCGAGGCAATTTCATCTTAATACAAGTTCATCCGGAAGCAAATTCATCGCAAGGAAAGTTCATACCAAAAAAAGTCCATTACGAATTATCTTCATCGCGAGGAAAGTTCAGCCCAAAACAAGTTCATCCTGAGGAAAATTTATACTAACAATATAATGTTTGGAATATATCTTAAAGCAAAAAATAAAACAAAAAACGAATCAACTACCGGGCCGTGCAAAATTATGTACCGATGATGTAAATATACTTTTTAAGAGGTTTTGTGGCAACCAATCTGATTGTTTCGTATTTTTACTGTTAAAATAAACAAAAATCCTTCCTGTGAGAGCGTAACAACTTCCACACGTGAGACCATGTCCAATCAGGAAACAAAGAGGATCGAAATTGCTGCCTCCTCCAAGCGGGAGTGCCTCATAACAACATTAAGGAACAGATTGGGGCCTCATTGAAGACAATTTACAACGTTTCCAAGCACTTGGAGGCTG
>NW_027292342.1:0-2201 GCF_016086655.4 Lepeophtheirus salmonis | reverse complement strand
GTGAAAAATATAAAATTAAGGTATTACAAAAATGGAAGGCCTGGCACCCGCTACGAATGTATTCATCTGTTATGGGATCCCATTACATGCTGACATTGACTTTGAGGGCCTCGATGTTTAGATGACGGACACTGCAGGGCTTTTTATCAACATTATCCAAAATATATAGTCAAGGTGATTATAATCAGGGCTTTAGTGGGCCAAAAATGTCCAAAAAGAGACCAAAAGAACTCAAGGGACTTTAACAACAGAAGAGATAAGTTTCTTTTATTTATGTTTATACAAATGGCATCTCCACCCTCATAAGGTTCTTTCCACTCTTTTTTTTGATAGCTTTCAGCACAGTCTGGTGTGAAATCACAAGATCTCTTGCATGGGCCCTCATGGACTTGAGGGGATTTGTCTGGACTGTTTTCAATAACTCATCAGGGTCGAGTTTAGTCTTTTTGACAGAGCTCTTCTTCCTTTCCAACGCCTGCAACTTCCTGACGCCGTAGAAGGTAGTCTTAAACACGCCCAGCGTCCAGGAGAGTGCGAATGGAAATTCGTCTATAATGTTCAAGTGTCATTTTCCCAACTTATAAGTAAGAGCTCAGGTTTGTTTAGTTTTGTAACTAACTGTTTATGCTTTAATCTATCAAAATATGAATTAATTTCAATAACTAAATTTTCTTTAATTATTGACTTAGTAAGTCTTCAGATTTCAATGGAGCACCTTGTAAATGTATAAATTATTTAAAATGTTGTCCTTTATTCGAAAAACCAAAGTACATTCCTTCCAAAACCATTGAATGATATTAGATAAATTATATGTACAATAACTTTTGAAAAGATAAATCTACAATATACTATCCTTGGCCTTATTGAGGAATTGAAATTGATATCATCAATCATAGGAATAAGAAAATATATCCAACAAATTTAAATGATTTCTTATTGATTTAATTCCTTTGGTGTATTTTTTTTGTAAAATAAATACATAGGATAAAATAATCAAATTATTTTTACAATTTATGAATATTTTATAAGTTATTTTTTAATATGTAATTTTGATTTAAAATACAACTGTAGTATCTTTTTATGGAATATCCAAGGATAAATAGAAATTTTATTAATCTACTTGATGGATTATTAACAAAGTTTTGGATCTAAAACATAGGTCGACGGAGATCTTCTTTGGTACAGGTAGTTTGAACATATTGATCATTTGTAATAAACTGATCTGATAAGTCATCTTTGTTTTGTTTGGGACTTAAAATACCTTCGCTATTGTTCTCATTCTGTACACAACCATGTATTGATCGTGTGTTATAGTCATGCTGTTGTCACCAATAATTATGATACCATTCTACATATAAGGATGGGTTTATAAATTAAAATTTCTTAGGATGATATAAAGATCTTAAACTTCCCCGATTTTCAATGCTGATAAAACAATGATTTCCTTCAAGTGGAATTTTAGTTGCTATTGCCCAAGGAAAAGGAAGGGATTACTTCTCATTTTTTATGGCAATATAATTTAACTCACACATAAGTTAGAGTACTCAGAGATTTTCTGGCTTGAAGTGTGGTTTACATAACAAAGAGTATTGTGATACCCTCCAGATTCCACAATTAACCTGTACTTGTCTCAGAGCAATCCGTCATTTAAGACATGTACTTTTTTTTTTGCAGGTAATCACAATGATTGTCCTCCAGAGTGTCCAGCATACTTATAAATGATAATAATTACTAACTTACAAATATGGCAATATTACAATTTGCAAATATGAAATATTATTAATAAGTAATATAAATATAAAAGTATAACTATAAATCTAATTAGTTATACATTAATAATTATTACACCTTAAGAATAGACCAGGGCACACATAAGTTGACGTAACCTTACGTAACATTAGCTCTCTCAAGATAATCAATACTTATATTAGTCCAGACGATTGTGAGTCACACCACCTCGCAAATAATATTCATTTTTTAGTTTGTTCAGAGACCATCAAGTTCTATCCTCTTGAGTGGAAGGTAAGCTACTTAAGACTTGTTCTTCTAAATATGCTCTAATTCAATTTAAATTATTTTTACCGACCTTCCCTTAATCCAATTTGCAAGTAAGTATTTGCATAAGTGAGCTCAATAATTAATTTTTTCTTAGCTTAGTTTATTTTGTAAAGGTTTTATTTCCTTGGCACTTCCATTCCGGG
>NW_027292341.1:0-611 GCF_016086655.4 Lepeophtheirus salmonis | reverse complement strand
ATATCCTTCATTTTTTTATTCGATTCCAAAAAATTCTAAAAATTGTCAGGATAACCATGTTGATTTTCCGGTTATTTTTTAAAATGTAAAAAGAATACACAATTTTAATCAATATGTATATGCATTATAGTATTTACTCTAGAAAACTTTATGCATAACTTTTCATCATAGAGTAAACCATTCTCGAGAATTGGAGAAATTTTTTTAAAAAGCATGATCCTTCCTTTCTTGGATAAATAGAATGCAAAATCTCGGATAAGAAGTTTTACTTGGCAAAGCTATAGTATTATTTTTCATTTTATACAAAAACAAACAATATGAGCTTGGGTTTAAATTTTGAAATTGTTTATTTTTCTAGGATATTAATAAAAATGGCATAATCTACCTAACTACATTACTTGATTAGATCAATTGTTTGAACTAAATATCTTTAAAGATAATATTTTTTCATTGAGATATCCATTTTTGGAAGAGAATTAAAGTAAAATGTGCGAAACATCTTTTTTCCTTTTGAAAGTCCAAGATATGAGGTTTTGCTTAGTAAAATCAGTAGTGAAGTATAATTGTGTTATAAGATTTTCTAGTGGATCAATTAAATCTGTGAGAGTTCA
>NW_027292340.1:0-2456 GCF_016086655.4 Lepeophtheirus salmonis | reverse complement strand
TCCTACAAATTGTAACTTCTTAACTATTACCATTCGATTTTTTTTTTTTTTACAGCGTCAACTAGTTCTTGACATAATTACTCTAGTCTATGTAAGACCATACATTCAAACACGTTGAGGATCTTCCAGGCCGTAGTGACGGATATGAAGTCATGCATCTGTTACTTAAGAGGATCACTCTACCATAGTGGATTTCAGCGAGGAACAAAGAATACTATCTGATTTTACTCAAACCCATTAGGGAAATGAAATTGAAGTCTTATTCTGTGTTAACTCATTATCCTTGGCATCATCAATTATATTATTGAATCCAAGACAATAGTCAATTCAAATATATTGTAAATACTTATTAGCTATTTGTATTGACTGTCATTTGTTAGGATGGTCATCAATTAAGATATTAGATGGAGACTCCTTGGCGAATGTGTGGAATTGAATCTAACAAAATATCGTATTACTTCGTCACTCCCTGCATTAAATAACAAGTCATTGCAATAAAGTGGAACATAATTACATATAATTATCATGAATAATTAATTGTAAGCATTCCTTCAGTTTCATTCCACATTTAACATATAGGGAGCGTTTTATGTGATAAGGAGGCATAAATGAATTTAAATTCCGACTATGTACAAGGATTACTCAAGCTAACAACTTTTAAGATTATATGTACTTCAAAAATTTCATAATATGCATTCGTTTGTAATGATTTAATTAAACTCTAGTATCTAAACTAATACTTTATTGAAATAGAACCGACAACATATTTAAGATTCTGAATTTAATTTAGCAATTACACCATGCGATGAAGATCTTTCATTGACATATGTATGATGCTGATAGCTTCATGTATAAAATGTTTTCCACCAAAATTGAAAAATTAAAACTTGGACAACGTGGTCTTTATAATTATGATCGTCCTTGTCCACCAATAAACTCGATGTGTCTAGAAGAACATACTTTAACGAAAAACATTGTTACTTTTCGATGTTCTGAGGGAAGCGACTCTAACTATGACTTGAGATATGTGCATATCGAAGAGGATATCCCTGTATTTAAATTTAAAAATCAAGATAATTTTCCTTGGGGCATGAAAAGCTTTGACATTCAAAAACAGCTATCATGTGCAATGCTTATATATGGATAAGGAATTCAGTTTTCCATAGAATAGCACGTTACTGGTATTCATTGATTACCTTCTCTGTTTTGATTTTGATATATTGTTCAACCGTTCAGGTATAAATGTATTTTTCTTGAAAATTATATTATTCTTCATCTTCAATGGTATTTAAAATTGTTATAAAACTGTTCGCTTTGATTCAAGTAAGTTTCTGTAAATGACAAAGAGTTTCAATGGTCTCAGATTGAAATATATGTTCAAATTTGTCTTCGGTTAGTATTTGTGTCATGATTACATAACGTAAATTATGTTATTTGAGAATAATTTGAAGAGGTTGATAAATTTGGGGTACTTTTTCTATTTATAAAAACAAAGTAGTAAATAACTACAATCGATTTTTTTTTTTTTAAATATATTATTAAACATGCTATTTTAATTATTTCAAAATAAGTTACTTCTGCTTTTAGTTGAACATTCTTTCATTTTGACATTTGTAAAAATTATAGGAAAATATATTAGCAGCGCAAAAGACCTATGAACGTTTGCATAAGCTTCAATTTTTTTTTACTTAGTAGCCAAACATTAAGCATTAGTTTTGAACTTGATTCTTTTTAAATAGTATTGCCATAACAATACTAGATGGAGCTGCAACTTTCTTTAAGATGTGGTGAGAGATAATTTTGTTCAAGTTTATAGTCTTGTGTCTGGAAATGTTTGCCGCATAATCGAAAAATGTCTGTTCCCAATCTTCCTAAGTAGGTATATAATAATAGAAACTTTTTTATATTGATACATTTTTTTCAAAATTACCATAAATATAATTGAAAGAGAAAAAGTAAATAGTAATCGCTAAGAAACCAGATAATTAAGTGATCTCTTGGTATAGCTTTGAATCAGCTCTGAAGGAGAATTCCATAATTAATAGGTAGCTTTTCACAAGAAAAATTGATTTCCTTAAAATTACTTGGCTATCCTAATATAAACTTCGGAAATCAACGTGCTGGAAGATATTAATGTCAATTATTTATGAACACTTAATTCCGATCCAATAATAAACCTAAAGACAGTTTTAGGTCACTTCGGAGACAAAATCGTATTTTACTATAAACTAGGATATACTAATAATATCACACACAAAAGTAGATAGTAAATATCAGTAATAACTAAAGGACTTTAATTGTAAGTAGAAAGTATATAATATTATTATAGTTCCCACAACTACCTAGTTGAATTTGAGAAAATAACAAACCGCTCATGAATTGTGAGAGTTTCTTATTACTTATTTACGGAAATGACATTAAAAAAATATCAAACCTTTTATAAATATTAATTACTA
>NW_027292339.1:0-1094 GCF_016086655.4 Lepeophtheirus salmonis | reverse complement strand
TTTTTTTGCTCTACCGCCCCCCCCAATCACCCCTGTTCCCATTATCGCCCCCTAGATCAAAGCATAGATTTTGCCCACTTAAGAAGGCTGACAATATAACAATTGAAGTCATAACTTATGACTTCAATTGTTATATTGTCAGCCTTCTTAACACCTTTCAAGTTTATTAAATAAGGGCAAACTAACAATGACCATAAAGAGGACCAATCAATACTGCAGTCATCAATCATAGTTTCGACCAAGATACGAAACTTATCTTTTCCTACCAGTTCTTTCGTAATATTTGACGATACTACTTTACTTTGTGATGGTATAGCGAGGAGGAATGTCTTTACCAGTATAAAATTTCATAAATTTTACAAAATTTGGACGGCCATCAATATGGAGTGAGACATTGAAGGAAACATGCACTTTGCTCATATCTGACATATAGTTAGAAGCATCAGGACTAGATTAAATTATATTCTTTGAATAAAGCTTCAAATTATTATCGTCAATACAGTTTTTCTTATGTTGTAGAAATGAGAATTTTTTAAGGGCTTGGATCCAAAACAACAAAGGTCACATGACAAAAATCTTGAAGCCTTGCCATAAATCTGTACTTTTTCTCCTTCTTTATCGATAAAAAAGGAATTAAAATTATATGTACCAATTGTACAATGAAAATTAATGTTGTTTAATCTTAAAAAATAAAATATAATTGTTTTATATATATTTAAACAATTTGGGTTTTTTTTTTTGTCTTGATGGATGGACGATAGAATTGTTCTTTGACGTCATACATAATACTGAATCTGATTCAGTATAAAATAACAATTTTGTAATGAAGAAGCTAATATGATTTCAATATTGAGAGGACGTGGCACTTTAATATTGTAATTTCAAAGATCCATGTCGTCAACTATTCCCATCCCTTTATTGAGGGCATTACCATTTTTAGATACAGATGAGTGAAGACTGGATCATTTTCCTCAAACTTGAACATTTGAATAGTCATTCAATCTTGATAAAAACTGAGAAAGATAATGAATTGATATTGTAAGCTTTCTTGTCTTTACAACATTTGTTGGGAAGCTATGATTATGATAAAAAGT
>NW_027292338.1:0-900 GCF_016086655.4 Lepeophtheirus salmonis | reverse complement strand
CATGAATATTAAGGAAAGTAGTGATCTATTGCAATGTATTTGGACGTCAAAATGGGATTCTGAAATAAAAGGACTTAAAACCTTACTGTCTAACACCAATGTATCCCTTTAATGCCTAGTTTGATTATTTTCAGACACTAATATTGATTAAAATCATGTTATTACATCGTTATACAATCTATGGAAATTCAAGGAATACTTGAAGCAAATCCTCAGAAAACCCACATCCTAGAAGCCAGTGGCAGTTGAGCGGTGATTCCTTCCCTGTTCCCACACCTATATATAGGACGTCAGATGTTTTTTATTTTATCACAAATTTCATTGTATTTTTCGAAATACATATTTGTCGCTTATTTCAAATTTGATTAATAATTTGTAGCACATAGAATTTTTGAAATACAGTGGTTTGAAAGAATATTCTAGAACATTTAAAAGAACAATAGTGGAGCACTAAAATCAAAGATCCTAAGATATGAATACTATAAGTAAATTTAAAAAGTGATCATACTTTGGCCCATAAGGCTACTATATGGAGGCAATAATTTTGTTTTTTCTTCATTGATGAAAAGTCCAGACTCCTTAAAAATAATCCTTGATATTAGATTTAAGATGGTTCTAACTGATTTGATAGTAATAAAAGAATTTCCTGACAATATGATTGTCACGTTATCAGCGTAGCAGAGACATTTTAAAGTCCTACACAGTATTTGAACACCCTTTATCATATTTTCCCTCTTTGCATATTTTGAATTAATTTGTCCAAGCATATAATAGATAATGTGGCTGATAACGGATCCCTTGGTGGACACCTTTATTCGAGAAAAAGTTACTGTGTTGTCGGTAGCGTATCATTGTTTTTGATCTTGAAAAAGTTACCCAACCATACGATTGATGTAGCTC
>NW_027292337.1:0-1376 GCF_016086655.4 Lepeophtheirus salmonis | reverse complement strand
TGGTAGTACTGTAGAAGTTAATTCACATCTATCAGTAGATACCCACTGTTGAAATTGTACATCGTCAATGTTGTTGCTTTCAAATTTGTCGAGTTATGTATTTCAGGATTATCACCAAGTTTAAAGGTATAACAAATACGAAAGTAGCATGAGGATAATGCAGTGTTACATACAATTGATGCAATAACATGATGATACGTTCAATAAGTTGTTATTTGGGACATTTTCGATCCCACGATCATAAGTTATTTATAATGTTATTTTTATTGTTATTTAATAAAATATCTAAATTTTCAGTTATATTTTACTTATCTACATATACTATCACTACTTTTGGAATTACTCTCATTAAACGTCATACTCCTATATTTTACTCTTTCCTTTATGATGGGCATAACATTTGTCAAAATATGTAATTTTTTTGTTACTAAATTGAGTAAAATCTCAGATTGAACAATTTCCTCATCAAAATCGATAAAACTTTTTATTAATAATTGAGATTCACTTTTACAGTTGGTCGAAATCTCGTCACACAATAATGAAAATAATATTTTAACCCTACCCATTTGAATCTGTAAAATGTAGGCAAAAACTTTATTTAGTACATAAGCCTTAAAATAAAAAAGAAATTGACTTATTTCATTATGCAGGCTTCTAAAAAAAATATAATTATAGATGCACATTTTTACTGTAACCAAAGAGCTGTTTTAATCCGTATCTATTAATACATATTGGGGCATCAAACTATTATTTACATCGGTGGTTGAAACATGAAGCTTAATATTAAAACAAATAAGGCAATATATCTTTATTTTCACTAAACCATTGCATACAAGTTACAATTTTTTTGGTTCCACCATTTTTGTCATTGATTAAAAATATATTACTTGATTCATTAATATCTCAGAGTTTGTTGATGCATAAAGATAAATAAATTATTTAAAGGAAATCATAGACTGAATATTCCAAATAAGCTTATTTTAAGCTCGTTGGAAAAACTGACGGCACATTACAAACCTGTAATGATAAAAGGATTCCAAAAAGTCCAACATTGAAGTAAGTCCTCGGAGTAAATCCTCACAAAATCAAATCCTAGTGGCAAGAGGTAGTTAAATGGGGATTTCGTTACATTGGATTCCTCCCGACAAATGCAATCTTCTCCATTAACAAACACCGACTCTAAATTTTTTATTTTACTCTGAAGTTCACACATTTGAGCTCTAGCACGTTCTTTCTCTCTCTGTCTTGGTTTCTCTCTTTTTCTTAAGCTATGCAATCCAAATATATTGAATTTTTCCTTTTGGGATCAGTTCATGAAGGAGTTTTTCCTTACTGTGGCATTATCTCAAATTGACAATGACATAGAGCACTTTAGG
>NW_027292336.1:0-5650 GCF_016086655.4 Lepeophtheirus salmonis | reverse complement strand
ATGTTGTGTAATATTTGAAATAAATATAATAATTAAATGAATTATCTTAAATAAACTTACGTTAGAACTGAAGAATACGTTCCAACTGATTATCAATGAAACAGCGACAAGTATACCCATAAAACTTGTTTTTATCCATTTGAACATGTTGCACTTTCTCTGAAATTGTTATGTATTGTATAAATGGGATCTATCATTCTTTTGATTTTTATATAAAAAAAAATTTTTTTTTTAATTAACTTCCAACTATTTATGTATAATTTTAACATAAAACAAAACAATTATGATAAATTAAACATTATAAGCTAAGAATAGAACAATTCTAATTCAATCAAAAGTGGAAACACGATAATAATTTAATAAATCATTACATTTTAAACTTAAAAGACTCATAGGTAAAATATATAAAAAATAAACGACAGCTAAAGAACAATAAAGCTAATGCGTGTGTGTAAAATAAATAATATAGAATTAATAAGACAATAAAACACGAAGTGCATCAAAGAAAGGCTATTATGTTAATATAATTTTCTAGTGTTTTTACTGAGAGTGGCATGGGACAGCAACTGCTCTGTTTATGTTCATAAATTGATAGTAGGAAGGCTGTTATTATACACTCCAACTTCATATTTTAATCAACTGCTGAGTTCATCATTATGAGCCAGTCGTTCTCTGAGATCAACACTCCAAAAGCTCTGAACACGAAACTTTCTGCTGTCTTACGGAGGAAGAACACCCTAGGGCAACATAGAATAAATAGCGAAAGGACCCTTTTTCAATTTTATTATTTTGCTAATAAAGAATCCAGAGTCCTTGGATGGTGCATAGGCGGGAAAACTCATTTTCGAACTCGTATGAAATCTATCTTCATAAATTTCTCTTAGGTCTACGTATACTAGATTTGGATTTAACCATTCCTTGGCTAACAACACGACTCCTCTCGACAGATAAGAGGTTTTATATCGAGCTTTACACGGAAATAATTTGTGAGTAGTTGCCAATAAATCACAAATTTTTTACTTGAGTTATTGATGTGCTTGCTTTGATTTATATATTTCATGTGTACATTGTTTTTAAAATCAGTGTGTATGATGAGCTCTTTTAATAAAGTCCTTAATTCACCTTTATTTCTTCGTACTTTATCATTTACTACTCCCTAGTGTCTTCCGTAGTTAAACACTACACGTGGCCACGAAGATGGTTGAACTACTACCTAGCTTCAAGCTCGCTGAACTTTGTGATGCATGCGTGAGAATGAAACTTGCAGAGGAAGTAAAAGGGAAGAAAAAGGCTAAACTGTTTGTGATTATTCGTAAACATCTTTTCGGGATGTAGGTGTGACCCTAATGACTTTAATTTTATGACTTCTGGTTCCACGGTTCCTTGTACCAAAGATAAAGAGCTGTCCCCAACGACTGTGAGATACTTAGGGGTAAGTCAACCTCCTCCCTTCGACATGATAGGTGCTCTTAGAGGCCACCGGTGGGCGTCCTGGATGGACGAATTCTACGCTTTACTCTTTCGGGAGATGTCAGTTAAGAGGATGAAGAAATTCTAGGCAATGTTCTAAAAAAACCTCTAACTAGAACATAAACAAAATATATTTGAAAAAGTTTCCTCAACCTTGATAAAATAATCTACGTAGTTAGGTTTATAGAAACGTCTATTAATCAATCAAAAGAAATTGAAACGAAAGACAACGTGATCCTCCCTGAGTATAAAGAGCCCAAAGGTTCACATAAGGGCTGTTCAAGAAGAAGTACCACCTAAATTGAGTAACATACAAAAAAAGAGAAAGTCTGATTTCTGGAATAGGAAACATATCTTTATAATGCCTGAGTGCCCTGCAACTGGAAGTGACTGTTCTTCTTGTGGAAAAATGGGTCATTTTGCTATTTTTTGCAAGTATTCGATGTAGTCAGTCTCATTTAACTCATTTCAAGTTTGAAAAATAGAAGATGATCGGGCTTTATAGAAACGTCTATTAATCACTCAAAAGAAATTGAAACGAAAGACAACGTGATCCTTCCTGAGTATAAAGAGCCCAAAGGCTAGATGCTTCAGAGGTAGGTCAACATCTACTGGGGCTTCGGTACTGTCTAGGAGTTTGGTTTCATTACCTTACCCAACTACCCTAATATGTGCCGTTCCCTGGAAGAAGATATGGAGACAAGTGAGTTGCTAAGAAAGAATTATAATGTCATATTTGAAGACTCCGTTTCAGATATGAAACATATAAAGATGAGAATTCACCTTAGTGAGAGTGCACACCAACGGTACATACGGGCGCGACCCGTACCTCTTGCCGTACTTGTCCATTGTGTCTGCAAGATTGACTAATCTGTCAAAATGAAAGCTACATCAATAATAGTAACGCTGAGGCCACTTTTTAAATGCTTCACACGTTTTGGTTTTTCTAAATTTATCCACTCAGACAATGTTCCACAATTTACAAACTCTAAATTCAGATCAAATTTTTTGGAATTCATAGTCTAAAGAATGAATTTTATTTTCGCTAGCCATTATTACTTAATTCCCTAATAATGAACATCCTTTCCTAAATAGATTCAATTATATTCAAATGTGCTCATAAAAGATGGAGTGTAACCCTGAGGATTTGTTGCAGAGTTATGATAGTCAGTCCATGTTGGACTCAAAGTAGAATTGGGATTGACATCGGAGTAATTTTAGCAAATGTCCTTTTTTCCTTCTTCTTTTGTCACAACTGATTCTAGCTGATCAAATGAAATTTGCATTATTCTTTCTCTCCTCAAAAAAAATTCTTCAAATTGTGAGGGTAACCATGTTTATTTTCGGTTTCTTTTTTTAACATGCCCATTCTAGACTGGATTTTATTATGTATATAACTATAAGCCTGACACAGTTAGAAGCACAATAAAAAAACTTATGCTATTTCCATTTAAACTTTGGTATTAGAATCTTTCTGTTGTTCTACGCCTAATATATGTTTCATAATATTAAATAATAATGATAATTCTAAAAAAAACAAATGAAGCGTCGAGGAATCCCTACGTTAACCCAAAAAGTAATATTAAATTAATAAAAGTAATTATATGCATTATATATTGTCTCAAAAAATAAAATATTTCTACATTCGAAAATTAAAATTAATTGACTATTAAGTCTCATGCATACAATATAATCACCCCCCATCGCAGACTCTTAACGTTTTTAATTGATACATGACCCGAAAAATCACTAAGTTCTTATTCAAAATTTATTGATGTTAATACATGTCTAGTTAAATTAATTGCTTCCAATAACCCGACACTTAAAAATTATGGCAATTTTATAAATTTAGTAGATTTACCTTGTTTGGGCCAATTTAAATGGAATTTTATCGTCATAGATATACAATTTGGCGTAATTGGACACGACTTTCTTAGCAAGTACAATATTATAGTCAATGTTTCGCAAATAAACTATTCCATCGCAACATTTTAATCAATAATTTGAGGGTTTATTATTCTTGTTCAAAAGCTGAGGAACTCGTTGTCATTAGTCCAACCTTGCACAGTAATTCATTTAAAAGAGTATGTTAACATATGTATGGTCTACCATAGTATAGAAACTAATGGAATGTCTGTTCTGGCACGCCCTCGTAAATTTCATCCCGAAAAAAACTGAGATAATAACGAAAGAGATTAATAAGCTTCTCGAAAATAACAGTATTGAGGAATCTAAATTTAATTGGTATTCAATTGGTAAACATTTCATGAGAAGATTAGTAAATCGTGTTTTTTTTAGCAAATACGATTTGTTAAAAGCGTGCTACCAAATTCCAATGCTGGAAAAGGATAAAGAAAAAACAGCTATTTCCACTTCCTGTGGACTTTTTCAGTATATTCGAATGCCATTTGGTTTGAAAAATGCCGCAGGAACCTTTCAAAGAAGGATTAATAGGGTTCTTGGAAATATGAAGCGTGTTTCACATATGTCACGATATATTGCTGTATTCACAAAAAGAAGATTCCCATAAGGATCGGTGTGTACTTGAACAGGAGATAGGATGAATGCTTCGTCCTTTAGGTTTCCTTAGTAGAGTTTTAACTGAAAGAAAACAACGAAATTGAGGATTTGCTAGAGAATCACTTACTGTAAGGGGCATTACTAGGCATTTCAGACATATTATCAAAGGCCAAGAAATAATTTGCTTTACTTATTCGTGATCATAACCCTTTGGTTTCTGCTCAATTTACAAAAAATAAACCAAAGTGGTCCGACAAATAATTTTGCAGCTCATTACATCTTCTATTCAATAGTGAGTACAAAATATTTAATCTCATTAAAACTGATGGTCTCCATCAATTCTTATATTTTTTTCACTAATGAATTGAAAAATTTTCAAGTTTCCTTACATTAAAAAAAAATTTCTATTAATTAGAAGGGTAATTTTTACCCCAAAACGTCGAAGCCAATTTGGGGGCATTCTAAGTTATATATGAAGCTATATATTACGACTTTTTCTTAATTTTTGGAATGCCAATATAGTTTAAACCCTTTAGAACATGATTAAGGTCAATTTATTGTAATGTCTTTAAGAAAAAGTCATCAAATCTATGATTGAAAAAATTTACATATTTATGGCGTTTTATGCATCACAAAACTTATCATCGACCAGCTGTTCGAGTAACTTAATACGTGGGAGAGAAAAAAGATTAGAGCACTCTCTCTTTTGTAACATACCTACATGTATTTAAAAGTACCATTTTTTCCACAACACTGTATTCTTTAATTCCTGAAAATTTCATTCAATTCTCTTGATGTTTAAAAAATTTGTGTTGTTTTATTAAATTATCTTATTTTATTAGATCACAGATTTTGGTGTTGGTTATAACATAAACAGTACGAAAAAAAGGCGTGAAATTTTGATCATAAATTGGTCAAAGCTCCCTTAATATTCAAGCTAGAGACATGATTTTGGTATCCAAATGTCTTTTTTACCAATATCTATTAGATAAAAAGGAAAAAAATGAATTTGAAATTTTTGGTAAAATACCTTCTTATACTACTATTCATTAAGTAAGAACTTGATCATCAATCAACCTTTGTGATAATTTTAACGTTCCCAATGGAGGATTCACCCCTCAGGGTAGGGTCCTTTTCATCTCACATCCTAGTGAAGAACTTGAACTGCAGTCCGGGAAGAATGAGGACGAGGCTCAGAATGAGGCTGAACTCTCGAGTGAAACTCAAGATAATTGATCCTTATATCGACTAATTCGACTTCCTGAAGCCTGATAATATCCTCGATTATGATGTGACAGAAATTTACATATAAACATTCATGTTTCCATCATACAATATTTCAGAATGAAGTCCATATATCATTATTCCGATTGATCCCATTTCTAAATTCAAAAACGTCAAGTTCCCATTACCAACAAACTTCGACCAAGGAAGAATTTTCTATTGACATACACTTAATAAAAAGTATTTTCCAAAGATATAAAATCAAACTTAGCCCTTGATACCTTGGAATTGCCTCCTCCGAGAAAATACGAAAATCGCTTCACCTCATTACCCATAAGGTAAAACATCTGGGCTCAGTACGCAGTGAAATCAATGAAAAAAGTATCTGAGGACATCCAGCTTTCAAGAACATCGATATAAGAGCCAGTAATCTACT
>NW_027292335.1:0-755 GCF_016086655.4 Lepeophtheirus salmonis | reverse complement strand
AGGCGTTTTTAACGCACGCTCCTTTTCATTTAACTCTACCACTAATTATTTCTATAATGCTAATACCGGATGTCGTATTAGTAATACGTCATCGTTATTTTTCAAATCCCCCCCCTTCCCCTAGTCGACAAAAATCTTCTTTTAATGTATCCCTCCCTACCTGCCGACGTAGTTTATGGATGGCCCCTTTAGATTTGGTTTTCATAGCTTTAATACATCTTCATTCATTATGGATGGTAAGACTCCCATTTTCATATAGAATTAAGAAAAAAATAATCCTTCGGGAAAAATGCTCGAACTCCAATATTTACGTGTATGATAGGATGAATATATATCTAAGGAAGATAACCAAACAAAGCTATTGTTAACTTCATAAGAGATTAAATTTGACTCTTTTAATGAGTGGGAATGTATAAATCCATATATAACAATGCATAGGCTCAAAGATTGAAATAATTAACTAAGAAAAGATTCATTCAGATTCAAACAAAATATAATAATGAGGTGCTATTTACATACAAATACAGTATGAAGTTATAACAATAAAACTAAAATTGATCAAAATAGCACATTTAAGCAATTGAGACATCCTGACAGACAAAAATTGAGATTTAAATGGTTTTTATTTTGACACTTGCTTAAGCTTAAGATCAATAAATTTTAAATATCAATTTTACTAGTAACAGAAAAAAAATCTTTTTTTTTTGTGTGTGGGGTGATGGGGGATACAGCCCCTCCATCTTACCCTTGTGGGC
>NW_027292334.1:0-1951 GCF_016086655.4 Lepeophtheirus salmonis | reverse complement strand
TACTACCTTGATTTTAGTTCTCCCTTCCCCTCGACACAGCTGCTTGTAGCTGATGTAACAAAACGTCATGAAAATACAAAAATTATTAATTGTCAGGGTTACCATGTTGATTTTTGTTTTTTTAACATGCCAAAATACCCTTGATTAGTATCACTACTTATATATTACTTTTGGATATATATAATTATGAATAGTTTATTTAACTTATAATTAACTTGCACAGTCTGCGCCTTACTCCCTCAGAATTTAATGGCTAGAATAGTATATAGTTTTGTAACTTTTGTCATAGATTTTTTCCTGGTTGGCTGTTTGTTTACTGAAACTTTTTACTACTCTACTTTGATAGTTAGAAAGAGAAGAGAAGATAAAGTTATATTTTTTTAATCAAAAATATTATTACATTAAATTTATATGTTCTTTTTATGGTTCAAAGGATATAAATGACAAAACTTAAAAAGTTGTGAGGATTATGTATTTTTTTTTTTTATGTTTTATGACTTAATCCCATCATTTTAATGGACACTCAATCTCATCTCTAGAAATCCCCCGCCTCTTCAGTTTACTATTTCTACAAAAAGATCTATGTATGTACTAAATAGGATGCCTTTAATGATCTTGATTGGAGTCAGGTGTACGTCTATTAGAGTTGGTCGGATATCATAATTTTAGAAATTAAGGGGGGAGGGAATTGGGAAATTTGTGGCATTGTGAAAGACTGTTCCATCACAAATTTAAGAAATTGTATGTATTTTGGAGGCTCTCAGTAGCTAATTCAGTAGGAACAAATTTATACTCATGCTTGTAGATACATAATAGAGTGCCTCGAAAATCAGAATTTGAAAAATTAATGATGGAGGGTATTGGGAAATTTGTAATACCATTAGACAGTGGTATCGCTAGGCCCTTTTTAGGGAGGCTTGAGCCCCACTAAAATTTTATTGAGCACCCCTCATTTTTTTACTAATATCTTAAATATATTTATGTCTTTTTTGGACGTTATCACACATGGAATCCAAAATGGTCAAACAGATTAGTCAGAAATTTGGCAAGTTGACATATAATATGACCAAGCATGTTCCTATTATATTTGTTTGGGCCTTTGAGGTCATTAAAAACATGTTTTAAGCAGAAATAAAACTCATTCCCCTTCTTTCTTTCTATATCTATCTCCTAATCTACGTCTCTTCCCACTTCTCTTCCCTTCTTTCCCTTTATCTTTCTTCATCCCTCCCTCTGTCTCTTTTCCTCTACCTTTATTCTTTGTTTCTATTCACCCCTGCATTGTATACACCCTCTTCTAGTATTGTATACAGGGTTGGGGAGCAAAACGTAGACTGTTAATGTATGTTAATTTTCTTATTAATATGTGAAGTTATAGGGATTATTTTTTGACATTCTGGTACTGTATTTTTTTGTCTCTGCAAAAAAAATTATTTGTCAAATTTGACATATATATAAAAAAAGTACCTTTTAAGTCAAAATTCTCAAAAAGCCCAACGGTCCAGCATCCCCTCCAAAAAAATAGAATAAAAACATCTTGTGGATGCTTCTCACGACGTCAACGTCATAATTTACCACCCTTGCCCCACTTGAAAATAGATTTCGCCCCTGGTGTATTAAGGAACCTTTGATCCCAACTCCCTCAAGCTCATTTTCTACGCAGATTTCAAAATTCGGACAAGTTGATCAAACCCCCTCAAAACGACTCACATTAATGCCGATGTGGAGATCTCAGGTAGTTAAAATATTGCATCTTATATTAAGTTGTCAGATTTTATCGATATAGTGGGGCTCAAATGAAGCTAAATCTTATTTATCTTCTAATTTTTCAATTTTTTGTGCGGATGTGCTGCTAACATTTACATAAATCTTTATAACAAATTCAAATCAAATTTTTCGTTTTATTACACTGCCCAACGCAATTTGTCTTGCATGGGCTTTTTAAAGTTTT
>NW_027292333.1:0-3450 GCF_016086655.4 Lepeophtheirus salmonis | reverse complement strand
ACATCCTAACTCGGAGGACTGCATATCTTTGTCAATAGCTCTAACTTTTGAAAAGGAACCCTACACTGAATTTTTTCCCTCAACTCAACCAGACAAGTCTTAAATAGGTGTTGAAATATTAGATTCAGACTTGGAACTAAATTTCATGGCAAATCAGGGTTTTGTTTAAGTTTGTGGATGGATTGCTCATAAATCTCAAGATAAGTATCCAGAGTTGGGGGAGCTAATTTAGTAATGTCTGAAGTATTTTCTTGGCTCCAAGTTGTTTCCAAAGGCGGATTAAGGCAACCTTCAGACCTATTAATAGAATCATTTAAAAATTGTGAAAAATTATTACTTATTATATTATTTGTGAAAATTATTACTTATTATATTATTTATGAAAATTAAGACTAAATGATATTTTACAATTTGCAAATGCAAAACAAAATGCCTAGAAGCTTCCAGCCGAAGGCATACTTAAACATTCAAGGATAAGAACTTTGATTCGGATAAAAAAATGTAAGAAAAATCCAAAAATCTATGTAATAAAACTCTGAGAAATATTTTAAAAAAAATCAATATTTGTAAAAATTATTATTATTCCCTTATATAATTGATAATGATATTTTTCCACATTGTAAATATATATATAAAAAAGTAGAAGTATCAATTCATCATTATTATTCTCATATTTTATTTAGATCGTTGTTGAATCCAGTGCAATTGTTATTTATAAAGTGGTTTTTGGCAGGGAGTTATTTACGATTTATGGACAGACCCACCCATTTCGTTTCATTCACATCCTTCTACAGTTAATTCATAAAGGATATTGGATATATTTGAAAAAGATTTTTAAAGTCTTGATAATTGTTAATGGCTGCCTTAAGGTATAGTGAACGTGAGATTTACTAAAGTTATATCCAAATCTTACGAGTCTGAGTGGAAATATTCCAAGTTAATACGCTTCCGGATTTCATAATAAATTTACATTGGAGAACAGTCATTCAACTTCATTCAAGGTATCTTCTTATCACTGGAAGGAAATATATATGTAAGTAGTTATCATGAGTTGAGGACAAGAAGTAACATTTTTTATCTTTATCACATCCTCGATTAACGACTGTAGGGCTAAATCTATCCCCTAAGTAGTTAATTTACTCAAAAAGGAAGAATATTTGTCTAAAAAACTCTTTGGGTCCTCAAACACGGGTAAATATCACAACTTAGTAAACTATTGCAAATATTTGATATTAGGATATTTTCTTACACCTATTGATATTATTAATAGAGGAGAGTGAGGATACTTGTTACAGAGCAGACAATTTACACTGCCAATAACTTTAAAATGTGAAGTTATCTAAAAATCTGTTCTTAAACAATTGAATGTCTTCCTTTGTTTATAAAATCAACATAAAACCCGGGTTGCCTGATGCTTACAGTAGGATGCATCTAACGGCCCAAATTCAAATTTTTCATTGCATTTCATTGTTTATTCTCTCAAATCTGACACCTGATTATGAAAACATGTATGCAAAAAATCATCGAAATTGGAGGTCATTCTGGGGGGCCGCAGAGCTCCTAAAGTTTTTCGGTTTCTGTAAAAAATGTTTGTCTCTCTTACCAAAGAACTTTACAAAAAATAATGCTATAATAAAAAATTCATACGTTTTATAATCTTAGTTTATTAATTATACAAATTTTTTTACATGTCTTCCTATAAAAATACTATATTTTAGAAACAAGAATTAACTCATTTATACATACATACTTTCGAAACACTAAATTAGAAAAAAGGAAATTCATTATATTACCATATATTTACATTACATTTAAGTACTATTTTGATGGATTTCTAAAAATTGAAATTATTTTCCTATTTCGCTCCACAACCTACAAAACATTTTGATACTGATTTTCTTTTTTTGACAGTTCTTTCTGCTGAATCATTGATTACGTTAATGCTTTCAACAATTTTCTTAGATATTTTTAAATCTTTGTTCTTCTCCCATGTTTCTATATTTTTCTTCAATGAAACTCATATTTAAATAAATTATTAATAAAGATTTGCGGTAAACCAAGAGTCCTCGTTCACTAAATCAGCTTAAGTTGTTTTTGACGTTATCTTCGGAAAAAAAGGTTTTCCATAGCCAGACATATACAGGTGAATTGGAGCACACGGCAACTTTTTTTGGCTTAATAGATATTAAAGCATCTGCAAGGGCTCGACGTACTAAAACAGGCATTTTATCACAAAACAATGTTATAACAAACATTTCTGATGTTAAGTACCATAAATGCCTATCA
Organism: Lepeophtheirus salmonis; assembly: GCF_016086655.4. Taxonomy (NCBI): domain Eukaryota; kingdom Metazoa; phylum Arthropoda; class Copepoda; order Siphonostomatoida; family Caligidae; genus Lepeophtheirus; species Lepeophtheirus salmonis. The sequence continues at coordinate 1,164 of NW_027292333.1, read as the reverse complement.
AAGGCTTTCAAAGCATTTATTGAAATAGGAGCATTTACTTTTTGTATTCCAGTAGAGTTTTGTACAGGCACAAATCCGACCAAGGAGCAAAACAGGCAAGATGTTTTGTAAGATAAAAAGTATTTTTTTGGTATCTGCATCGTATTTTTCCAAATATCAACTTTTGACAATTTTCGACGCTCCTCACAAAAGAGAAGTTCCCAATTCTTTTGAAACCTTTTAAATAAGGAGACTTCAGGTGGCTTTGAGGGCTCAATTTCAAGACATTGAAAAACATTGTTTAAAATTATCTCTCTAACATGATGACGATATTCTGACCACAAGAGTGCACGGTCAAGTTTAATTTGAATAGAAATACAAGCAATAGTAATATCTCCAGTATTCGAAGCTGTCGTATCGAAACATAGATTTACTGCCGATTGCTGGCACTGTCATTCGTCTAAGAATTCAAGAGTATTTTTGCAATTATATCGCCTGATGACCTTCCGCTTCTTGAGAGATATCTTGCTACACCAAGTAATTTGATTTCACGGGCGTTTCCAATTAATACTCTGGTAATCTTTCTTCAACTATATTTTTGTTTTTTAGTGTTGGTAGCTGTTTGGTATCCCAGTGTAGTGTTGCGAATACGGGTGCATTCCAATTTTCCAGAATTTCTTTGGCAATAGCATTTGTTGTTGAAATCTTAGGCTTGTCTGCAGTTGAAGTAAGATTTAGCAATGCAAGAGGTATCACCTCCTGATTCCTCAATCTCCACTTTGGTGTGTGCAGCCTGTTGAGCAGGACTGATATTCAAACGAGTCGCAACAGAGACTACCGATGACCTTTTAAAATGGCATGAGGAATTAATGCAGGTGTACCAGTATAGGTTGATTTATTAATAGTTATTATAATAATTAAAAATATAATAATAAAGGTATAATTTAATATTATAACTAAATATATAATATAGTTAATTATTGCCAGAGGTGAAAACTTGGACTCAAGCATGCGACTTTACTTGGAGTGGAATCCATATTTTGAAGACGATCTCACAATTTCTATAGCTAGGTCTTGCAACTCAACTTGAAAAGAAAGAAAAGACTTAACACTATGGACCCCGTATTATAGTTATGGACTTAAAATGAGCTTGAATGAAATCTGAGGGTTCGATGAAAATATTCA
>NW_027292332.1:0-1918 GCF_016086655.4 Lepeophtheirus salmonis | reverse complement strand
TACCTTTGACATAATAACAAGTTACTCATTTCTGAACAATTTATTACGTTGACCAGGAAAGAGGATTATTTTTTAATTTTTATTATAATAGACATCAAGAATCAAGATTGTTTGAACCAAGTTTACTTTATTCTTTATTAACCATTTGAATATCTATTGACGGTTTTAATGTGAAATAAGGAATAGAGAATCTTATTATTATTATTATAACTTATTTGATTTCTTAATTTTCTTAGTATAATATTTAATATTTCAATTCATAATAAAACATTTAGTTTTTTATGGAAACCAATTTATATTTTTTAAAATGATTATTTGTATAATAAACTAAAATGTAGACCTGACCTTTAAACGTTCAATTTATATTTTCTCTACTGCATCAATATTATTTATTTGGGATTTCTTCATAATATGCATTCATTTTGTTTTCTACTTAAACTGTGTCTCAAACTATGGTTATATTGAGGATTTAGGAATGTTTATGGAATTGTTCTATAATATAGAATGTTTTCTTTTAAATACCCAGACCATTCCTCCAAAATTATGTACTCAAATTCTGCCTGGTGATCCATTATGAAGAGGAAAAATCTATCTTAACTTGAAGTAAATATTCACTCCATTAGTAATCTTGTCAATAAAATATTTATATCTAATTGCATTCATGTGTTCTAATCTTATTAAGTTCCCAATCTTTCATTCTATTCAATGATTTTTGTTCATAAGTTACGAAATAAACATTGAGCTTTTAAGTATTTAGTAAAAAATGCCTATGGGCAACTTAACCTTAGAATAATTGGATATTATTTGGTTTCAATGTTCATGATTCTTTGAGATAATTCTGTAACTTATACTAATATAAAATTAAAATAATTTTTAAAGAAAAATATAATAATATTTTCTCCGAAGAACTATTAAGAATGATCATTCCAGCATTTATAAGTAGTTTAGTCTTTGAATAGTTTTCTTTTGACTAGTAATGATGTGCTCGATCATATTAGAAATTCCATTCTAGTATAGAAGAGTGTGATTAGACTACATAACCAGTAACGCCGAATATGAAGAATGTTTCACTGGAATGACAAATAAAATTTTTCTACAATAGGCACTCTCTTCTGGATAAGCTTTTAGTTGAAATTCTGAGATATGCTTGGAGTTTACATTTAACTTCATATGACACCAACGAAGAACAGATCCTTTTGAATAATAATAGTAACCCAATTTCAGTGGATTATTGGAGAATTATAACTTATTAGAGAGAGTAAAACTGATAAAAAGTATTTTTTGTATTTTGTCAGCTTCCTCCTTATAATGTAATATAAAAGATATTCTCAAATTCCATAGAATGGGCATCATCTGATTGTCTGCAGCTCTCTTTAGTGGATAAAAAAGTCCTAATAGTTGAACATGGATTTGTTGGGCTCAAATCGGGAAAGGAGATAATACTCCTCGATTGTTTTGGTTCCATGGGGTTTTTAAAATAAAACTTCTTATTACAATTCTGTCGCACCATATCAATGGTGACGGAGGATGAAAATAACGGTGCTCCTTTCCAAATAATCCTACATGCTGACGCTAAAGATGGGGATACTTTCACCAAGTTTTCAAACCGTACCTCATTTCATACTTCTTGAAGTAATTTAAAATTACTTAAATTGGTTCAATTAATTGAGCCTCAGACTTAGCTTCGAACATCAATTTGTCGTCGTTGGCATAAATATCAATTATATGTCACGAGGTCTCAAAATTCACTACAAACCACTTGAATTTCTTTATAATCGAATTTCCAAGATATTTAAGTACAGCGACGAATAATAGGGGACTGAAGGACAACCTTGATCGGAACTATTTTTTAAAGTAATTGGGTCGCTTTCTCCATTATGATCATTATCGGTCAACGCCTCGTCTGTTAATCTTAAGG
>NW_027292331.1:0-1641 GCF_016086655.4 Lepeophtheirus salmonis | reverse complement strand
CCAGAAAAGTCGAGTTCGAAAAAGAGGCATTGTTTCTGTTTCATCCAATCCCAAGAATTTCAATTGCACCCGTAACATAAAAATCGGCAATTTGAAAATCAATATCAGGATTCCATTCACCAATAGGAAGAATCGTGTTTTTTTTTGTGGATTTTTAAAGTGGATCTCAATTAATATTTTTTAAGTAGTCCATTACAATCTCAATCTGTTTAGTTAATTGTGTTTCAGAATTTGCCTCTAACATTAATGTGACGTCATGAGAATACATATCAATGGTAGATTGTACATTTTTGAATTGTTAGAAATATTTTTACCTGGAGGAAGCCTTTTTGATTCCTTCCTATTTTGGAATTTAATATTGTTTCAATATCAGTCACGAAATCATCAGAAATCATTCTTTAGTTCCCATTGAGCAATGTAATCCGTCTCCTATTATTACCGTCCGTTTCCTCACCTTTCTTAGGGATAAGAAAAATCTGGCCTTTGTTAACTGATGTTGGAAGTTTCCCACTGATTTTCATGGACTTTCCCAGTTGGACTATGTAGGGAACTACATCATCCATGTATTGGTTAAAAATCCTTCCACCCATACTAATTGGGCCCAGAAGCTATTACCATTAAATGTTTTTTTATGTATCTGGAAATACGATCTTCTGTAAAATAGTACAGATTCCGGATTTAAATCGAGAAAATTAGCTATACCACCACCAATAAGCCCTTGAAGCGTATATGGAAGAGCTTTTAAAATTTCTTGTGTGTCAGTGATTGTTAGGCCAATGTTCAATAACTTTCTTTGATTACAGTCGTCGATCGATCTTTTATATATAATTATCTCATCATCATTCAAAGTATGTAGTAAGGTGGATGACCTAACTTTGTAAAAAATAAATTGGCTATCTTTCTGTGATTAAAATTATAAATAAACGTGTTTGTAGTATTTTGCTATGATCCTCCACTCCACTCATCTGGAGTATTCTACACTTTTTCTTATCCCACTATGCTGAATATTGATGTCGATCATTTTATGACCCTATTTAAAGATCAGGGCGATAGCGTGCCTTTATTATCTTATTGATTATAGAATATGAAGCAAGCACCAAATTGATCCGTGATGATTTTCCTCACTTCTCTGGGGCGTAGTGTGTTCTGAGCTAAGAATTCTGATGACATTAGATCACCAATATCCAAGGGAGTATAAATATCGTTTGTGCTTGTTTTGATATGCTATTATAAATATTTAAAAATAAAATCCCCCACTTTATGGTGGGATGAATATTTTATGTCATTCACTTGAGCTTGATAAGTTAGGTTAATTGAGTTTATCGAATGACTTTGAGACTAAAGGACATAACCCAACAACCTCTTCAATCTCCTGTGAAGAAATAATGGAAATTTGTCAGAATATAAAAGTGACAGACAAGTGGTATTTTCTGATCTCTAGAAATCGGCATTTTGTAAAAATCATATATACATGATAGACATTCAAAAGGCATTGAGGTCTTAATATATAAAGATAAAACCTAACCTTTTTGCATTGAAAGACCCGAATTTGTAGACGATTTTTAGAAACCGAACCAAACCTTGTCCTTTAAAGTAGGATAAGATCTGGATTTAGCAAAGGTTTTTTCGGGTTACAATAAT
>NW_027292330.1:0-773 GCF_016086655.4 Lepeophtheirus salmonis | reverse complement strand
CTAACATTTTTTTATTAGTATATTTATTGTCTAATTTTATGATTTTGACATTTACTTTATTATTAATAATTAGTTAGATCTCATCGGTAGAGATATATCTATCCTGTGCACAATTGTATATAGCAACTTCCACATGAAGAAGAGGGGTGATTATCTTTTTGATTAAACTCCACGTCTCGCTTGTGTATTGCAACCTAAAGTTATGACATATTTAACTGAATTCCGATGTTAGAACAAGAAAAAATTATCTGGATCAATCTATTATTTCAATATTCTGTATTTATAATTTATTATTATTAATAGTTATATGATTTTAATTGTTTAATTTTGTATATTTAACTTAAATGTTTAATGGTTTATTTTTTAGTATGTAGATTATATTTAATTAAAGCCTTCTTTTTTAAACTTTGAGCTTCAAATATATTTCAAATACTCTACTTTGTCGTTTCATTAGCTATTATTCTGAGAATAAGGTTAATAATGAATTACAATTTCATGGAGTGTGACGTTTTCAAATCTACTGTAACGGATAAAAACGTCGAAGTCAATTATACGTAGTATATCTTCATTAAACATTTTGCTAATAAATACATTCGTTATACCCTCAAAAATCATAATAAAGCAGGCAGATGATAATCACATCAGTATTTTAAACAATGATACCATATGTCCTTTTTTCCCCCTTCTCCTTGCACGCGTTTTTCTCTACAATATTATCAACTATACTTATAACTTATAAGTTATAACTACTCACTAGTTACTAGTCACTAGAC
>NW_027292329.1:0-953 GCF_016086655.4 Lepeophtheirus salmonis | reverse complement strand
ACTCAGTACTTATAATACATAGACGAATATACAAGAAGATAAAAACCAGAAAGGACATATTAAATTTAATAGATTCACTATCTATGCTGTAACTCATGATTACACCAAGGATGAACCTCATCAGCAAGTAATGTTTGCTGATGAACATATTTTCACCCCGATTATACCAACGATTTAATTCGGATCTCATAATGACATTATGATAGCGGAAATCCCAATGAATTATGAAATTGAAAATGGAAAATACACGGTGTTGCAGGCTTTGTTGGAGGAAAAACTTATGATGATGGAAAGCCTAACGGATTTGGAGGAGTCACTTCTTTCTTGGAGTGGATTAAGGAGAACAAAGGAAGGAAAATTGAAGCTTAAGGCTTTGAAAAATCCTCTAAATATATTTTAGATGACTTATCTTATAATACCTCGAGCTTGATAATAAAAAAAATTCCCTTTACACTGAGTATACCATACAAATAAATACGGATTACACTAAATAATTACGAATTAAAAAAACTGAATATGAAAGTAAAGTAAAGTAAAGCATATTAATTTGATATTAACAGTTAAAATTATTTTCTTGATTATCAATTGTAAATATGTAATGGTCTAATTCAATTTATTTGTTTCATTGATTTAAACTAATATTTTTATTTTGTCTAATTCTTTACCCGTATAATATATATTTTATAATATCATTTACAACGATTTTCATACATATAAATATCTAATTATGTACTAAGAACGTAATATTTTTTTGTTGATTCCTCTCATTGGTCTAAGGTTGATTCATAAGTGTCTTGCTTCGTTCCAGAATGCCATAGAAGTTACAAGGTACAAAAGTCTAAAAATATCACTATGGTACTTACTTTTGTTAGTGTGTACGTTTTGTTATTCAATACTTTCATAAATTATAAAAGATTATATCTGAGCTGCTGCTTTTTCCTTAATTTCTTTTA
>NW_027292328.1:0-333 GCF_016086655.4 Lepeophtheirus salmonis | reverse complement strand
GAATTCAGTAATGACATATGAAAAAATTTCGTACAGTGTATTTTTGATCTAAGGTTACAAACAAATCTTGTACCCTTATTCCTTTTTCGAACAGTTATGAGTAATCCATCATTGATATACATTGGAAATACTTTCCATAATAATATATTCGAATAATTCTTTTGAAATAGGTGCATGTTCCCGAGCAAAGATTTTGTATAATTCAAAGTTAGTACCAGACGTTCCTCAAACTTGAATATTTGATAAGTCATTCAATCTCGATAAAACCTGAAATAGATAATATATTGATATTGTAACCTTTCTTGGCTATACAACATTTGTTGGACTAAGACT
>NW_027292327.1:0-772 GCF_016086655.4 Lepeophtheirus salmonis | reverse complement strand
GATTATTTCTATTCTTCAATGTACGGCTATCGGAACGACATGCTCAAAGTGTAGGGTCCCTGACCACTTCTATGCTTGCTGCAGGAGTGGGCAGATACATATCTTCATGGCAGAGTTATCAAAACTCCCCACCTTAACAACTCTAAGAGATACTATGTCAAAGTAAGGCTCGATGATAAAGGGGTCACCTTCTAACTCGATATGGGAGCCAACGTCAACATCATCCCTACTCAACTTGTGCTTGACAAAGCCGACACTACATATGGTAGTCATATAGCCATTTTGGTGGCTATATAATTTCATATCCATGGCCTTGTTTATCTTCCGCTTAGTCTGAAGGGCTCTCGGCTCAAAACTCTTGCTTTACTCATTACAGACTTCGAGCAGCCTAGCCTCGGATAGCAGGACTGTCTGGACTTTCACCTTTTCTCTATCCATAAACATTAATTCCTCTGCAACCAAGTCCAACCTACAGAGGCTGACCTCAAGGTACTTAACATTGAGTTCAACTATATTTTCCTGGACTCTAGAGCCCACATTGTCAATCATGAAATAGCAACAATCCATATCAAAGACGCAGTAAAACCTCGCTATCTACATGCCTGTCTTGTCCCTTTTTGCTCTCCGGGATAAGATCAAGAAATAATCTTTAGACATGGTCAAACGTGGTGCTGTGGAGAAAATCGAATTCTCTGAATAGGCATCTCCTATAGTCACTGTGCTCAAACCTGACGGAACCTACCGCATTTGTGCGGACTATACCCACACTATC
>NW_027292326.1:0-1250 GCF_016086655.4 Lepeophtheirus salmonis | reverse complement strand
TAAATAAATAAAGTTAGTTTTAAACCAAGTAACGAAACGAGGGCACACGTGATGAACAGCTGAAAAATGTCATGGTGCACAGTTTGTTTGTTTTTTTGCCCGGTAGAGGGACTGTTAAGTTATTGCTTCGAAGAATAATTGGGGGATTAGAATGATGTAGTTGATTTTACTTTTTAGAAGATCCTCATTGAAGGTTGGAAGAAACAAATTGAATGTTGAGTATAGAGGAAAAATATCATAGGTTGGCTTGGACCTTAATGAAGATTAATCAGAACTCATAACTTCTTTTTTTGAGGAGCTCAAATTGAAGTATCAAGTATGTTTAAACCGTTGAGTGTTTCGTGGTAAAATGAGGTTCATTGTATGAGTATCAAAAACAATTATGTCTTTAGTTTTTTTTTTATATTTTCAGATTCATTAATTTTCTCATTCATAATGTATTTATTGTCTTATCCCCTACTGAAGACAAACTTAGAACTCAAAGAAATTATTACTGGATCAGTTTTATCAGATTCATTTATTTATAGGGAAGATATTCACATCATACATGTATTTCCATCGGAGAGAATCGTCTCATGAAGAATCTGCATACGATGTATAAGATCTAAAACTCATCAATCTCCAAAGATAATAAAATAAAAATTGGCATTTGTCAATTTTAATGTATTTTTAGGTGATTTTAATTTACTACTATTGCTGTTTTCATTTTGTGTTTATTAACTTGGATATTTCATACATCACTATCTAGTATTTACTGGATCTATTATGAATATATGCATATTAAAACATTATACGATCAAATGTATCACAAGCTACTGGTATAATATGCTTAATATGTAGTCTGAAGGGATACTTTGAGTACATAAATCAAATTCCCGAAGCACAACGTGGAAAAAGAAAAAATAATTTTGATTCTGTGTCTGAAACTGGTACTAGACCGTGATGTTGGTCTTTTAATGCTTTATCTGAACAGAAGGAAAAAATTGGATTTGAATTGAGTTCAAAAGAATACCTAATAATTTCATTCCCAGTAAATTCATTCCTATACATTTCATTCCCACTTTCCCACTTTGAAAAGGATATTTAGAGACGTAATACTGTTTATGTTTATCCACTAGTTAATAATTTTATGAAGGGCTGTAGAGGGAGGGCATGTCACTGGGCAGTCGGCACTAGAGATGAGGGATGAATGATGATCAGCGATGGGTCGGAGACAGATATGAATGATTTATGGGGTTTGTGGATTGTAT
>NW_027292325.1:0-437 GCF_016086655.4 Lepeophtheirus salmonis | reverse complement strand
CTCACGAAGACTTAGACAACTTTCTCATTTATATTTATGTATGAATAATAATGATGACATCTCAGGCATGGTTTTTATACGAGTTAGGTGGAGAGGAGGGGGTGTATTAATTGCAAAAATGATATTGTATCTGAGCCTTAAAACGGTAATTCATTTTTTTCTACCAAAATCCTATAACAAGCATCTTAAATTAACAAAGGTGTTGTTAATAGAGGCCCATGTACAAATGATTATTTATTTGTTTACTACAAAAAAAAAAAAAAAAAACCACTGAGCTCAAAATCCTTGATTTGCATAACTAATTGCATTCATCAGGGCATAAGAACATAGCAGAGTAGTCAACAAATAATAATAATAGTAAAAATAGGAATAAATTTACAACTGAGCTTTTTTAAATTTTAATTTAAATTGATATATTTTTTTCTTAATTAAAGGTT
>NW_027292324.1:0-545 GCF_016086655.4 Lepeophtheirus salmonis | reverse complement strand
CTTTATTTGAATATTACGTTGATTGGTTTAATAGAAGTTACGAATTATAGAAAAAAATAATTAGCGACACTTAATCCGAAATCAAGTTATCAGTAAAAAGTATAAAATATTTACTAATTTTGAAATGGAACTCTGAATTTTGTACTATCTAACAGTAAGACTTTTTTAATCTAACCCTAAAATACGATTCTATTTTAGCTAAATATATCAAGAATTATGATACACAACTCATTAAATGGCAAAAACAACTATTACTTTTTTGTCACTTAAGGATTAGCTATGGTTCATAAGCTCCAAGAAATGGTGTTCAGAAAACTCATAAAAGGCAAAAACAGCTGCGTAAATGGTCACAACAACTGGGGTAGTAGCTTTGGATGGCTTGCAACTAGTTTGTCTGTCACTAGTTTCTTCACTTAAATACTTGGGTATGATCATTAGGTTTTTCAAAATTACATGGTCAAAAAATATTACTTTTTTGTCACTTAAGGATTAGCTTTGGTTCATAAGCTCCAAGAAAAGGTGTTCAGAAAACTCATAAATAGGCA
>NW_027292323.1:0-4991 GCF_016086655.4 Lepeophtheirus salmonis | reverse complement strand
CACGCATCCATACACACACATCCATACACACACATCCATACACACACATCCATACACACACATCCATACACACATCCATACACACACATCCATACACACATCCATACACACACATCCATACACACACATCCATACACACATCCATACACACATCCATACACACACGCATCCATACACACACATCCATACACACACATCCATACACACACATCCATGCACACACATCCATACACACACATCCATACACACACGTATCCATACACACACCATACACACACATCCATACATTCATACACACACATCCATACACACACATCCATACACACACATCCATCCATACATACACACATCCATACACACACATCCATACACACACATCCACACACACACACACATCCATACACACACATCCATACACACACACACACATACACATCCATCACACACATCATCCACACATACACACACATCCATACACACACGCATCACATACACCATACACATCCATACACACGCATCCACACACACACATCATCACATACACACATACACACACATCCATACACACATGCATCCATACACACACATCCATACACACACGCATCCATACACACACACATCCATACACACACATCCATACACACACATCCATACACACACATCCATACACACACATCCATGCACACATACACACACATCCATACACACACGCATCCATACACACATCCATACACACACATCCATACATACACACATCCATACACACGCATCATATCCCATACACACGCATCCATACACACACATCCATACATCCATACACACACGCATCCATGCACACACACATCCATACACACACACATCACATACACACACACATCCATACACATACATCCATACACATCACATACACATCCATACACACACATCCATACACACACACACGCATCCATATCCACACACACATCCATACACACACATCCATACACACACATCCATACACACGCATCCATACACCATTACACACACATCCATACACACACACATCATCCATACACACACGCATCATACACACACATCCATACACACACATCCATACACACACACCATCCATACACACACATCCATACACACACATCCATACACACACATCACATCCACACACATCCATACACACATACACACACATCCATACACACACATCCATACACACACACATCCATACACACGCATCCATACACACACACCATACACACACATCCATACACACATCTACATCCATACACACACATCCATACACACACATCCATATACACACATCCATACACACACATCATCCATACACACGCATCCATACACACACATCCATACACACACATCCATACACACACATCCATCACACACATCCATACACACGCATCCATTCACACACATCCATACACACATCCATACACACACATCCATACACACATCCATCCATACACACACATCATCCATACACACACATCCATACACACATCCATACACATACACACATCCATACACACACATCCATACACACACATCCATACACACGCATCCATACACACACATCCATACACACACGCATCCATACACACACACATCCATACACACACACACATCATACACATCACATACATCCATACACACACATCCATACACACATCCATACACACACGCATCCATCCATACACACATCCATACACACACCATCACATCCATACATACACACATCCATACACACATCCATACACACATCCATACACACACATCCATACACACACATCCATACACACATCCATCACACACACACATCCATACACACACATCATACACATACATACACACATCCATACACACACACACACACATCCATACACACACATCCATATCACACACACATCCATACACACACGCATCCATACACACACATCCATCCACACACGCATCCATACACATCCATATACACACACGCATCCATACACACGCATCCATACACACACATCCATACACACACATCATCCATCCATCACACATCCATACACACACACATCCATACACACACATCCATACACACATCACATACACACATCCATACACACACATCCATACACACGCATCCATACACACGCATCCACACACACATCCATACACACACATACCATACACACACATCCATACATACACACACACATCCACACACACATCCATGCACACACGCATCCATACACACGCATCAATACACACATCCATCACACACATCATACACACATCCATACACATGCATCCATACACATGCATCCATACACACGCATCCATCCATCCATACACACACATCCATACACACATGCATCCATACACACACATCCATACACACACATCCATACACACATGCATCCATACACACACATCCATACACACACACCATCCATACACACACACATCCATACACACATCCATACACACGCATCCATACACACACACATCCATACACATCCATACACACATCCATACACACATGCATCCATACACACATCCATACACACACATCCATACCACACATCCATACACACAGATCCATACACACATCCATACACACCATACACACATCCATACACACACGCATCCATACACACACACATCCATACACACATCCATACACACACACATCCATACACACGCATCCATACACATGCATCCATACACACACATCCATACACACACATCCATACACACATCCATACACACACACATCCATACACACATCATGCATCACACATCATCCAAGCATCCATACACACACATCCATGCACACACGCATCCATACACACGCATCACACACACACATCCATACACACACGCATCTATACACACATCCATACACATGCATCCATACACATGCATCCATACACACGCATCCATACACACATCCATACACACACATCCATACACACACGCATCCATACACACACATCATACACACACATCCATACACATGCATCCATACACATGCATCCATACACACGCATCCATACACACGCATCCATACACACACATCCATACACACACATCCATACACACACATCCATACACACACATCCATACACACACACACATCCATACACACACATCCACACACACACACATACACACACATCCATACCATACCATACACACGCATCCATACACACACATCCATACACACACCATCCATCCACACACACGCATCCATACACACACATCCATACACACATCCATGCACACACGCATCCATACACACATCCATACACACACACATCCATACACATATCCATACACACACATCCATACACACACATCCATACACACGCATCCATACACACACGCATCCATACACACACACATCCATACACACACATCCATACACACGCATCCATACACACACATCCATACACACATCCATACACACACACACACATCCATACACACGCATCCATACACACACGCATCCATACACATCCATACACATCCACACACACACATCCATACACACACATCCATACACATCCATACACACACATCCATACACACACATCCATACACATCACGCATCCATACACACACATCCATACACACATCCATACACACGCATCCATACACACACGCATCCATACACACACATCCATCATCCATACACACACATCCATACACACGCATCCATACACACACGCATCCATACACACACACGCATCCACACACACGCATCCATACACACGCATCCATACACACATCGCATCCATACACACACACATCCATACACACGCATCCATACACACACGCATCCATACACACGCATCCATACACACACATGCATCACATACATCACACGCATCCATACACAAACATCCATACACACACGCATCCATCCATACACACGCATCCATACACACACATCCATCCATCCATACACACACATCATACATCATACACGCATCCATACACACACACATCCATACACACACACATCCATACACACACATCCATACACACACATCCATACACACACATCCATACACACACATCCATACACACACATCCATACACACACATCCATACATCATACATACATGCCACACACATCCATACACACACATACACACATCCCATACACACACATCCATCATACACACACATCCATACACACACGCATCCATACACACACATCCATACACACGCATCCATACACACACGCATCCATACACACGCATCCATACACACACATCCATACACACATCCATACGCACATACACACACATCCATACACACACGCATCCATACACACATCCATACACACACATCATACACGCATCCATACACACACATCCATACACACTCCATACACACATCCATACACACACATCCATACACACACATCCATACACACACGCATCCATACACACACATCCATACACACACATCCATACACACACATCCATACACACACATCCATACACACACATCCATACACACACATACCATACACACACATCCATACACACACATCCATACACACATCCATACACACATCCATACACACACATCCATACACACACATCCATGGACATCATCCATACACACACATCCATACACACACATCCATGCACACACATCCATGCACACATCCATACACACACATCCATCCATACACAACACATCCATACACACATGCATCCATGATCACACGCATCCATACACACATCCATACACACATCCATCCATATCATACACACGCATCCATACACACACATCATATCCATACATACACACACATCCATACACACGCATCCATACACACACATCCATACACACACATCCATACACACACATCCATACACACACATACATCCATACACACGCATCCATACACACATCACACATACATAAACACACGCATCCATACACACACGCATCCATACACACACGCATCCATACAC
>NW_027292322.1:0-1258 GCF_016086655.4 Lepeophtheirus salmonis | reverse complement strand
GCTTGATATAGGGTTATTTCATCTTCAGCATACTTTAAAAAGTTTTAAAAATTTTAAATGTTTGAATACTTATTTCCAACATAAAATATGTATTTTTCATTTTTAATTAAGAAATTAATCTTTTTGATCCCTTTTTGTAGGAAAATTTACCAAATGAAGTTGAAATTTAATATTTTCCACAGTTCCATAGATAAAAACGTACTCAAAATTGTAACTTTAATGATTTAAGCTTGAGTTTCTAATTATAAACGTTTATTTTGCATTTTTATTATTGATTAATATGCACTTTTTAATCTAATTCTTACAAAAGAGGAGGAAATAAGTTAATTTCATATTTATTATGGATGTTCCATGGCTACAAATTGTAGTTAATATGGTTTGAACAACTTATTTCTCTCATATAATATTCATTTTTTATTTATTGAAAATTAATTTCCCTTTTTAAGTTTTCTTGTAGCCAATTTTGCAGGAGAAGGTTAAAATATGGTATATCCCTAAAGTAGCATATAAAAAACGTGCTTTAAGTTGCAAATTGAATGATTAAAGGACGAGTTTTTAATTAAAAACATAAAAAGTGCTTATATGATAAATTAAATTTTTTGAACACTTACTTAAAAATAAAATATGTATTTTTCATTTATTGAAAAAAACTATGCCTTTTTAAGACCTTTCTGTACAAAATTCTTCTGAAATATGGTTTTAAAATGTGGTATTGACTAAAGTAGGTTAGATAAAAATGTGTTCAAAATGATAAATTGAATTATTAAAAAGATACCGTTCTCAATGCTACTCTTTACTACATCGGTGGGCTCATTGCAAGGTCGGTCTCTAAAAAAAAATCTTGTTCCAACTCCAAGAATCTCTTAATTAAAGAAAGTTCCTTCGATGTCAATAATATTCAAGCTACCACCGAAAAAGAAGCTTATAAAACAGTTTAATTGAGTGGATTAATAGAGGAGTATTTATTAGCCCTTCGAATGTACTCTTTTGTCAATTTGCTACATAAACAACTTCCAAAGTAGCATTTTGAAGAGCAGAGATTTAATAAAAAGTTGTTCAACGCTTCATCTGCTACTAATCTTTTCAATTGTGCTGTGATCCAAAGAATTAAGGGCGATGAAAGTGCACTATTACTTCTAGATAAAAAAATGTGAATCTGCGTAATAGTACCAAGATTTATCGAGCAAGATTTGATGCAAAGTATTCAATGTCAATATCAAGAACTTTGTAACGTAAAGAAATGGTGAAATTCGTTTAC
>NW_027292321.1:0-949 GCF_016086655.4 Lepeophtheirus salmonis | reverse complement strand
CATACATTATAATAATCAGTTTTGATAATCATTTTTAGCAACATTTATTGACCTAAAATATATTTGTATTCATAATCTAAACTAACATTCTAGACAAAATCAAGTATGCCCTATAGTAACTAAAGAACCCAGCTAGATATCGAGTAATACATTTTATTCAAATAAATTATAATTCATAATATCTATCAAAGCAAAACATATCTCTAAAACTATTTTTTGATTTTTCTATATTATTATATTACGGGGAAAAAATTGAAACTCTTCATGAGTTTTTAACTAATAATATGATTAATAATTTAGATGTAAGAGGATTAAAACAAGTATAAAAATGTTTCATATTCAAAATAATTGATTAACTCATATATATATAACATATAAACGATTCAATTTTTCCCCGGAATATTCCAGAAATATATATTCTAAAAACTTTAGGCTTTTGTCTATCTATTGTCACAATTATTAAAATTATAACAGCTGACTTATAAATTATAGGACTCGACTAAGTTCACTATTATAACTAATAGGTATATAATTTATAATTAGGAGGGTTATGCCATGTCCCTCTACGAATAAATGTCTGATTTGGGGAACAAAAAAGCCAGAGTCTGAGTAAAATTGAATTTGTTTAATCCTTCTTTCAAGTAACGACTCTTAATTAGGTTCATATTGGCTTTTTGGTGGAAGAATTAAATAAGATGACTTATTTAGAAAGTCCTATTGATATTTTAAAATACAATCCTAATGTTGATATTTAGAAATTTGTGAACTATAATGGATTCAAATTCTTCCTCGATCTTTTAGAGTAGGATGGTTATCCCAAATTTTGCAACACATAATGTATAATAATGATAATCACGCACTTTTCAACTCACTCGATTATACATTATAATAAATAAAGAAAGAAAACAGCAATAATATACTTTAGGCCTGAGTTCTTAGAAATGAAAAG
>NW_027292320.1:0-706 GCF_016086655.4 Lepeophtheirus salmonis | reverse complement strand
TCATTATACCAGACCAGTCATTATACCAGAACCAGTCATTATACCAGAACCAGTCATTATACCAGAACCAGACATTATACCAGACCAGTCATTATACCAGACCAGTCATTATACCAGACCAGTCATTATACCAGACCAGTCATTATACCAGACCAGTCATTATACCAGAACCAGACCAGACATGATACCAGAACCCAGTCATTATACCAGAACCAGTCATTATACCAGAAACTAGTCATTATACCAGAACCAGTCATTATACCAGACCAGTCATTATACCAGACCAGTCATTATACCAGAACCAGTCATTATACCAGACCAGTCATTATACCAGAACCAGTCATTATACCAGAACCAGTCATTATACCAGTCATTATACAGAACCAGACCAGTCATTATACCAGAACCAGTCATTATACCAGTCATTATACCAGAACCAGACCAGTCATTATGCAGAACCAGACCAGACATGATACAGAACCAGTCATTATACCAGAACCAGTCATTATACCAGAACCAGTCATTATACAGAACCAGTCATTATACCAGTCATTATACCAGACCAGTCATTATACCAGACCAGTCATTATACCAGAACCAGTCATTATACCAGACATTATAGACCAGTCATTATACCAGGACCAGTCATTATACCAGAACCAGTCATTATACCAGAACCAGTCATTATACCAGTCATTATACCAGT
>NW_027292319.1:0-1252 GCF_016086655.4 Lepeophtheirus salmonis | reverse complement strand
ACTTTGTCTACTTTGATGAACAGAAATTATATGTTTTATTTTAGAGGCAATAATTTAAAAAAATACATACCAATTAATTAATAATCAATTGTGTAACCTTTATTTCTGATAATTTCAATTAATATGTTATTATAATTTAAAATTAATATTTTATTATTATTTACAATTAAGTTCAAATAAGTTGTAGAAGGAATATTTTGCACCTCTTCAATACTAAATGACTCTTGTTCTAGGATATTTTTGGATTTTCTGGAATAATCCCGTTTTTTTAACTCACTCCAAAGATTTTCAATAGGATTGAGATCTGGGTTATTGTCCTGTTGGAATAATATCTTACGAGCAAGGCCTACAATTTTTGTGGAGGATTTCAAATTTCCCTCTAAAATATTGACATAATCCTCTTTTTCATTTTTCCATTCACTTTAACAAGCCTTCCATTACCTTTGGAAGATGAACAGCCCCAAAACATGTTGATCCACTACCATGCTTTAATGTAGGTATCGTGTTATGAGGACAGAAGTGGATCCGCAGATCATATCCTTCTCCAAATTTTATTTGGCAAGCTGGTCTCGAGGTTTGAGTAGTAGTGTTTTTCTTGGACGTCTCCTATGATAGCCTTCTTTGTGAAGCATTCTAGATATCGTTCTTTGTTATTCTAAATCATATATAATAACCTTGGTATTTGTTCTGGGATTAATTTTGACTTCCTTAACCATTTTTCTTTGCAAGTGAGGAGATTTTTTTGATGGTGATCAGTCTTTATACGAATCCAAGCTTCTCCATATTTCTTCATTATATCAGCTGATTTAGGAACATCCAATTTCTTAGAAATAGATTTGTATCAAATGCTTTACTTAGAAAATTGAACAATCTTCTCTTTGACTTGAACCTAATGTTCTTTGGTATTGGCAATACTAGACAATACTGAGGTAGTTCATCACATCTAAAAAGATTCTCAAGGCAGGATTTAAGAAGATTTCGACTCTTCTCATTTTTTGTTGGAGTAAAAGCATATTAAAAGTGATGTTCAAGACTCGGATGAAAAAAATACAACAAATATCAAGAACTGACCATGAAAATTGCCAAAAATTTCGAGGGTGCCAATATTTGTGCGCATACTTGTTTCTAAATAAGCTAATAAATCAAAACTATCTAAAAACATCATTTATAATTTTTTAATAAGTATTTATAATAAACAGTAATTATCTTGGCCCAATATATAACTTGGAATATTAAATTATCATAGTAAAAA
>NW_027292318.1:0-1124 GCF_016086655.4 Lepeophtheirus salmonis | reverse complement strand
GTACAATTGAACAATTTGTATACGTTGTTGTGGCGTATATCTTTCCAATTGTATAACAATACTGAGTAAAAATGACGTATGAATTTGACAAAACTCGCGCGCGCTGTCAAAAAATCCCAATGGAAATAACCGCTCGGTTTGAATCACTCTTTATTAGTGTCTGATAACTAATCAAACTAGGCCTTAGAGGGATGCATTTTGAATAGACAGTAAGGTTCAAGTCCTTTAATTGGTTGGTTCCATTTTTACGTCCAAATACATAGCAATGGTTCACTATTTTCCATAACAATAATGAAAAAAAAGAGTTTTCATTGATATAAAACTTCATTATTCAGGCTCCCCAAAAAGACTGACATTAAAAATGTTTCTATACACGTGAAAACGCTTTATACAGTTACACAAAAAATAGCCATATTGAGTATAGCCAAGTTGCATGCTAAGAAAAAGTGTTATACCTTTAAAATCATCACACATTTTTCCATTTATTTATAATGCATTTTATTTTTCAAAAATTAGCCACATACTTTCGTGGGTTTCTTTCACGCCTACTGCATGCACAATTGACAAGAGGAACAGATAGAAATTTATTGTCGTTGTGTAGTAACTAGTAACCAGACATGAATGGTTCTAGGAGGGTTTGCCTTAAACATGTTTGCCTTGTGACACTTTCGCTTTGTGACTTATGCCTTATGCCATTCTCGCCTTGAGACTTTTTCAGCCTTGTACAGTTTCACCTTACAACGTTTTCGCCTTGAGCCTTGTTTGCCTGGGATAATATTAATAGAGGGTAAACTACTTCTTCTTAGTTATATATTTGTTGGTTGAATTTTACCGTTGGATTCCAGCTTTAAGGAATTAGAAACAAAAGGTAAACAAGATACACAATCACAATTCTTCAAACCTTAATTATAATACGTAGGTTTCAAAGCATTGGGAAGGAATCACAGAGTGTTACATCTACGTTTTGTTGTAAAGAATCATTGGCATTCATATGCAATCCATTTTTTCATCAAAATGCCATAAATAGATATTGAAATTTCTACTTACATCACTGACTAAACTAGAGTTATAAATCAAGATCAAAATGGGGACCTAGTCAATGAAAATATACGTGTATTTGTAAA
>NW_027292317.1:0-2466 GCF_016086655.4 Lepeophtheirus salmonis | reverse complement strand
GAGTATTAAAAGAAGTACAGGATTGAGGCTCTATCACAGACTTTTTTATCGATATAGCTTTCCATTTTTCAAATGATTTCCTTTGGCTGCGACCATGGCCTAATGTAGCTGATGTACTTGTTGATTAAGGGCTCAGACATGGCCATCCACTGCACCCTGACAGCTAGAGCACTTGAGGTAATCAAAATTTTGGTTAAGTGTAGCACAGCCTCTTTGCTTGCCTATAGCCCCCCATTGAATAGTCATAGGGAGGGTGTGGCAGTCTGGAGTGAAGCGTACCCAAATTGACCCCGTTAAGCTGTAACCTAAGCAAACAATTTTCAGTCTCTGTTAAAAATAGGTGATTCAAAGTTCAAATTTTGAGCAAAAACTAAAAGTCTTGCAACTTCGGTCTAATAATTTCTTTTTTCTTTTAAAAGAAGTGATATTTGAAAAATGTATGTTTATGTTGTTTGCATCAAGTTCTTTAAGCTCAGCATTTTGACGTCTTGTTTATCCAAAACAACATTTTTCTTTTTTTCTGCATATATGAGTGTATAAGAAAATACTTCTAGAAATATTTTTATTTTATTTTTTAAAATAAAAGTTTGATAAATCTTATAAGTGCATTTTTATTTTATAACAAAAATGATTGCTCCATTATTCAATGCACAACTTAACTATAAATATAAACTATTTTATGTACATATGTTTGTAGGCATGTAACTTTTGAGATATTGAACGTGTTTTCATTGCTCTAAAAAGTCAAAACAACATATTTTATTGACTTGTTGTACATACGCAATACTTCATTGAATTTTGTTGTTGATCCATGAGTAAACATAAGCTCTATTTATTTATCTTTACTTTGTTTTTCAGTTGCATCAACTTATTATCGGTAGATGCATGCATATGCGTAACACTGTCCAACAAAAACACACTTTTTTAAATCACTAGAACAGCATATGGTCAACTTAGTAGAGTTTGATCTCCTTATTCTTGATTTCATAGAATATAGACTGAACACATTCCGAACACAATGCCAGGAAACATTACGCCATTACCTTTTTTCGTCATTGGCTAAACATATATTATTTGATTCATCAATACGTGAGACTCTGGTGATGTATAAGATAAGTAAAGCCTATTAAGGAAATCCTAGAATAAATATTCCGATGATTAAATTAACTTTTTTATTCTGTACTATGAACATTCCTCATCTAGACAGCCATACATTATGACTCTGATCTATACATGCTTATTTTAAACTCCATGGAAAACCTGATGACTCGTTTACGACCCGTAAAGAGTGAGGGATTCCAGAAAGTAGACATTCAAGGGAATACTCGGAGAAAATTATTAAAAATCAGATCCTAGTGTTCAGGGACGGTTTAGCGGGGATTAATCCCTACAAATGTACTCTTTCTATTGGCGAACACTGATCCATAATTTATGATCTTAATCATAAAAGACAAGCGGGAAATTTATGTCAAACCTTTAGCGCTTCGTTTCTCTTTCTTTCTTTCTCTCTTGGTTTTGGTTTCGGCTGGGGAAGTCTAAATATATGGACTTTTCTTACGAGATTAATTCAAAATGAGTTTTATCCTTTAAATATTGTCGTGGCCTTATTTCAAATTGACAACGATATATAGCTTGTTTGGGGAAGGTCTTTTTATAAAAAATATAGTTAATACTTTCAGTTATCGAATGAGATACTTTTAAACTTTTTGAATCAATTCGTCTTGTAGCTATGAGCCCCTGATTAAAAACCCACCTGTTTTCAACTTTGAACAATGATAACTCGAGGTATAAGCATGATACATACATTTTAAAACTAGTTTTAGAATTTGTTAACCTTAGGCTTTCAAATATATTCCCATAACTTATCTCTATCGTTAACACCCAGCGCTTAAAAATGATTTAAACCTTAAAAATAGCCAAAAATACAAAAAAATGTATAACCTTTTTCTGAAGGCCGCGATTCTAGCAAAGATAAAAAAAGGGCCATATTTGGAATCCGGAGATCAAACTCTACTAATTTAAGCATAAACTGTTTTTGTACAATTTTTGCTGTTGGACAGTGTCAACATTACGATTTGAGTTGTAGAAAATATAACTTGCCGGTATGCTACAAAAAGAAACTGAAAAGTGATATGCTAACAATTGATTTTCCAGAGCTATCATTATTATTATTTTATTTTTGAATAGTGGACAACCAAATACCACGAGTGTGTGTGCTATTGAGAGACGGTGAGCAATGATGAGAATCCACTACAGAATGATCATGTTAAAAAAACGAAACCGAAAATCAACATGGTATTCCGGACAATTTAAAGAATGTTTTCGAGGAGAGAAAGAATAATACTCATGACGGTTCATTTGATCAACTAAAATCGGCTGTGACTAGAGAGGAAGGAGAAAAGGATATAAACAAGGACATTTGTTAGAATTATTCCAATCTTGATCCCCAATTTTACTCTGAGTCCA
>NW_027292316.1:0-639 GCF_016086655.4 Lepeophtheirus salmonis | reverse complement strand
TTTCTTCCTCTTCCATTTAATATCATCTCCTTAATGTCTGAATATTTAATTTTTTAAACTTATTAATGTCTGCTTTTGAATCAATGAAATACTTCAAATTTAAATTTTCTAAGTCTTGCAGAGGAACACTTTGATTTTTGATCAAGTCTTTAATAGCTTCAGACCATGGTGGTTCTAAAGAATCTTCTTGGTCAATTATATTTTCCCAAAGCATTCCATCCGTTAATTTTTTTTTCTTTTTTAATTATCGAGGGAGACATTAAAGTACAATGTTGATCGCTCCTAGTCCTCCTTTACTTTTTATTGTACATATTCTATCACTTTTTATATTTTTGGGACTTCCAAATACTCTTTACATATATTTTTGAAGTGTGCATTCAATTTTTTGGATATCGTCAGAGTAATTTTCTTTTTTTTGTATTGAGATTCCTAGTAACTGTTTTTTGTTGCATCCCTAATTTGGATAGTACTTTCTTATTTGGCATATAGCTAAGAATGTTCTTTTGTTCAAATTTGTTTTAGGCCACTAATATTTTTAAATTCCTCCAAAATATTCATTAGGTCATTAATGTCGGTACCAATATATTTTTTTCCATCAAAAATGTGGCATTGTCTGCATAAAATAAATTTGTGAATTTT
>NW_027292315.1:0-272 GCF_016086655.4 Lepeophtheirus salmonis | reverse complement strand
AATAATTCAGAAATATAGTTGTCATGGCGTTTTAAGTATTTAACAGTGAGGAGTTATGGGAAAAATGAATTTAAAAAAATCCCAATCCATAATTAGAAAGGTCATGGTAAGAATGATTATAATGTCGATAATTCATTCTACTCTGAGTCCAACAAGAACTTGTAACTACCCAACAAATTTATCTGTTTTACTCTTCATTTTTTATGAAGAAACTCATGAGTAGTTTATACGGAAATTTTATCTTTTCAAAAATTAAACGTTGAAAGAATGTC
>NW_027292314.1:0-769 GCF_016086655.4 Lepeophtheirus salmonis | reverse complement strand
ACCTTTTTTGAGGGCAGCCTCGATGCATGTGTTCTTTATCATGATTAGAAGAAGAAGTTTTTCCTCTCTTTCCTTGACGCAAAGGTGTCAATCAAACTGTCCATGTCTTCATGGAGCACCTTTTCCACCATCACCCTGTCCATGTTCAAGAGGGTGAGGGAGGAGAGCCTCTCCTGGTCCATGGTGGTCCTCATGTGGTTCTTGAGCCTTCTGAGACAGGAGAATGACCGCTCCGCCTCACAGCTGATGATGGGCATTGAGGCCAGGATAACGATCACCTTGTATAGCTCCGGCATCAGGCATATCCATGTTGAGCTTAGACAATGAA
This sequence comes from Lepeophtheirus salmonis, assembly GCF_016086655.4. Classification (NCBI taxonomy): domain Eukaryota; kingdom Metazoa; phylum Arthropoda; class Copepoda; order Siphonostomatoida; family Caligidae; genus Lepeophtheirus; species Lepeophtheirus salmonis. Next base: position 441 of record NW_027292314.1, on the reverse strand, counting down.
TGATCCACCAAGCAAAAGACGAATAAATAGAATTTAATTTTTATTATTAAAATAAATGATGAAAAGATATATAAAATTTCTAACCGAACCCTCCTCAGATACCAAGTAAATGGTGATAGATTTCCGACACCCAAAAACCAGAAACAAGTTTAAAGTGCCTTTATGGTTTATAAACGACAAGATGTTTCATCAATTACTATGCCGTAGGGTGAAATACCACTTCAATTGCTATGACTCACGGCATGGTGTATCGATGAGTCTCACCCGAATAATCAGATTAACTACGGATAAATTCATTAAGGATTTTTTTTTTGTTGTTAGCTTGTTCAATCCTGCATCAGTTGAAAAAAAATGGAATTAATTGAGGACTTCATTGTCCCAAATATTTGGAAAAGACGCTGAGCCCTCTTTGGAATCTGTAACACGAGCAACAACATAACA
>NW_027292313.1:0-224 GCF_016086655.4 Lepeophtheirus salmonis | reverse complement strand
TAGAATTACACGCCACTCATTATCCTCCATACTTTTTGATGCAAGTTGGATATTGTATTTGCCTTCATTTTTTGAGTCTTGTTGTTATTTTTAATGTTGTTGCAAATATTACAAGTTTCAATCACATAAAATTATTCATGATTTTATCTTTTAACAAATGCCTTTTTAGTATGATATTGAAAACTTTAGCTATGACGTCACATGCATGTCTTATTTTAACAGAA
>NW_027292312.1:0-1787 GCF_016086655.4 Lepeophtheirus salmonis | reverse complement strand
GCATGCAAATCCTTTAGGGGCAGGATGGAGAAGATGGTGGCTGTTGAGGGAGAACATGTCGAATAAATTTATTGTTTGATATCATGTCTAACTTTTTCATATTAACAAATACACTCCAAATTCCATATTTATCAAGCAGGTTGAATTTTAAGATAGTTCCAATTTATCGTGGACAGCCTGTATATGTATACATAAAGGACTATGCAGAAAGTACGTAGAAATACCAACAGATACCCTGAAATATTTCAAAGAAATCTTTGAAGTATATTAAAGGGATTTTTAAACCTGTCTGTTTGAAGGGTCCAACAATAGTCCCCCAAGAGTCTTCGCCCATTACAATAATTCAAAATAAATTAAAATACAAATAGATTAGAGCAAAACAAAATTAAGTTATTTTCAGATAATTATTCTGTAGGACAAATATTAGACATATCCGAGGTAACATATAAAGGGTCCTTTTCTTGGAGGACGATGTAGACTCAAAGGAATAAGGATTATGTAAAGGAATTGAGTTAGGTAATGTCATCTCTTTCAAAAAGACTTTATATATACAAAGATTTTGACATATAATTCTTGCAAACCCTGTAGGATACAATACATAAACATCAGCGAGAATTTATTTTTGCCGGTCAACTAATGGAAGACATTGTTGCAAATAGCTTTCCATCATTTTGTTAATTGTACGATAGTCAAGATTGATTTTTGAAAAGGTGTTTGACTCTTTTTTGCATCTTCACTCTATAAAAATCCTAAAGGGAAGGATTTGGAGAATTTGCAATAAGTGTTGTTTTTTTAATGTTTGTTATCGCTGAGTAAATTAAATTAAATAAGTGGATGCAAGTAGAAATATTTTGGTTCTTATTTATTTATTATGTCCAGTTCAGTACAGCCTTACTGGAAAGATGTTTTAAGGAAACGTCATCAGGTACTTCGGAAGCTTTCTTTGTTATGTGAGCCCCGGAATTCTTTAAATATTTCCAAAAGATCTTCCTGTCCTGGAGAGGATTCAGTGGAGAAGAGATAGAAAGATATTAGTTTATCTGAATAACTGTTATATATTCGGCAAAAAACGACTTTATAGTTGAAAATATTTATACTTTTATCAACTATCCAATCAACTTTTGAAAAAAATACACGCATAAGGCTATCTGAGTTCAAAGAAAATTTAGGAATCAATTACATAATTTCTCTCAATATCCGTGGAAAAAAGTCACACAAAGTCATACATACTCTTATGAAAAGACTAATAACCTTTAATCCAGATACTATTTGTCTACAGTACATTAAACGTCTAGTTTCTTCTCCATGTAAAAAAAAAGTGGACTTCATACTTCCAAAGTCGTTTTTGCTATTTTACACTGACTCTCGTATAAAATGTGGACTCTTTACTGTCGTTTCAAGATTGTTGACCGTTCAAATTGATGCGCAAGAATTTTACGGAAAAAGTGAATGGCATAATATCTTAACTACTTCAGCAACATTAGAATTCTTTTAATCAACGTGTATGGATCGAGTGAGAGAGGGTTAACTTTTTTATAAGTCATTATAAATTCCCATAAAGAAAACCTTCTAAATGTCTCATCCCTCAGTTCATGGATCGACTACGACTCCCCTGCCTCGAAATACTTCATAAGATACAAACTTATGAACCTCCTTCATATAGTTACAGGGTGTCCACGAAAAATTGGAACTATCTTAAAATTCAACCTGCTTGATAGAAATGGAATTTGGAGTGTATTTGTTAATATGAAAAAGTTAGACATGATATTAAACAATAAATTTATTCA
>NW_027292311.1:0-3505 GCF_016086655.4 Lepeophtheirus salmonis | reverse complement strand
CCTTTTATTATTCACATTTCCGACTTTCTATTTTTCTAGTCGTCCTTAAAGGAAAGCCCTTAAATTGAAATTTTTGGTCGTATTACAGACAAAAAACTCTTTTACTTTTATGGCAATGTGTAGAAGTGTGCCATCTTGAGTTCATACATCATTTCTGTTTGAGTTAGGCATCTTCAGTCACGGTAAAACAGTGTACTGCGATACCTCGCATTACTTCTCAGTTACAATCCTATCACCTAAGTCGGATGTTTTGTCCTGAAGACCCTCTGAGCACCATCAATTGGTTTAAATAGATATCTGTCTTTTCTTCTGTTCGAAACAACATCCACTGTGAAAATCTTATTATTTAAGAACATTTTGACAGTGAAGGCATGGGAGGTAGGTTAAAACTTTTCGGTTCTTACTAAATATCATGTCATCAATGAAAAGGTGTTTGACAGTTCTGCGTATGACTTTATACACAAATCTCCTTTGACCAAGGTTATGGTTGTCTTCCAGTCAATCTCAATTACAAGGCCAACTTTCTCATGGAGATCGTAAGGTATGTTTGATTTGTCCTCGGATATAAATCATTGTATATCTGTTGTTTAGTAATCCTTCCCAACTGCATTACAACTGACACGTACGACATCACCTTAAATTTGGTTTAATTTCTTCTGAAGAGTTACCATGAAAGCATCTTTATTTCTTGAAGGATAAGCATTGACCCATCCCTCCAACATTCCCTAAATTGAAAAGTCTGGGTCCATAAATATAGTGATGAGAAAAATGTCAGAAAAATGTAGATTTTTTTACGTGAGGTTTGAACTTGTTGGAAAAAAGTCTTAAAATTTTTATTTTTTTCGTTATCATACTTCTATGAAATATTTCTACTTAATAAAATTATTTTCAGCCCTAAGATATAATATAATAAAATTTGAATATTTTCCCTACACTGGGAGCAATTTTAAATCTTTTTTAGTGTAAAATTCATTTTCTCCCGTCCCCCAAAAAAAAGTAAAAACTGATAATAATAATTAAACAGGCAACTGCTATTAACAAGGTTGATAATTCAGTAGATTCATAAATATCCCTCATGCCTTCTCCTCATACTTTTCATATAATGTTTCATTAATAAATATAAAATATTTTCTGCTAAATTAATTTATCTATATATGACATTTACAAGGTCGTTCAAGTAAATCGGACTACCTTTAACTGTGTCTGATCAATAAAGGAAGCAAGTAAAGGTATCAAACTTCATTTACAAAGTTATAATAATACAATAGAAAAAACTAAATTTTCAATATTTTCATTATAGCCTCTCATTCCCTCGATACAGGTCTAAAGGATTTGCAGGTCTTTACCCCGTCCGCGGGGAAAACATTAATACTAGTACTTGATGACCTTCAAGGGAGTCGATGCTGTTGTGTGAATTGGAAGATACTTTCTACTCTAACTCCTACTGCAAAAAGTAATTCATAGGATTCATAAATGTGGTGTTTTAGGGCCCGGTGTGGGGTGTCAAATTACACCTTCTCTTCTTTGAACAATTTTGGGGGTCTTATATATATGTGAGAGGGAGCTGAGTCTTTTGAAAGATAAACTTTAGTCCATTGTCCTCAGCTTTCACCCAGGTATCCTTGGTCAGACAGAAGTTCACAGTACAGGTCGGTATCTACCCCTCTCTAGGACTCTGAACTAAAAACATTTTTTTAATTTTTTGTTAGGTTTTTCCTATTTTTCCCATACTTTGACATGGGAGAAGAAAGAAAATTATTTTTGGGGGTTCTGAATACACCTAAATCCTCGCACTTTGCTTCAATTTTTGAAAGTTGGCGTTTTTTCTCGAAAAATAGTACTTCTTCATCAATAATCTCTTTTGGATCAAAGAAGAGGGGGAATTAACTGCCGTTGTTCCCAATGCCTTAAAGGTAATGATGCTGGCTGGAAACTTGGTTTTAAAGACGTGGGGGGCATTTTCTCCCTCTGTGGCCAACCATTTGTCGTTCTGGGTGTTGTGGGGATGTTAACACACCCACGATTTCTCAAATAATTAAGAAGAAAGAACAGACGTATCAACTGTTTTTTTCTTTTCCTTTCTAATTCGTGAATTAGTTTTTATTTACATGATTCCGTCTTTGTGTAAGCTGATACAGCATTTCGATATGAGGCCTAAAGAATTTGCAGCCCTTGATCGCGTCTGCGGAGGAGATTGTCTTAGTACTTGATGATGGAGGTCTTCAATGAATCGATGCTGTTGTGGAAATTGGCAGACACCTTCACAATATACCTAAGTATTTCATTCCCAAAGAAAGAGTCCACTCTACTTCCTTATGAGGTCTGGTAGTTTTCCCTCGGATGAAATCTCCTCCTGTTGTCCCTCGTGGAATCTGGAATCCGAATTCGAACATCTACTGAGATGGATGATCAAGTTAGAAGTATCTTCCTTTGATTGCACCTTTGTTCCTTTTACGGAGCAGGACGTAAATAGTATGATGATAATGTTGACTATTGGCTAGTACAACTCCATAAAAATGGAATCACATAAAAATACAAAATGGAAAAAGAATTATTGAGTTGCATATTTTTAAAATTGTATTTTAAATTTGATAATTGTAAATAGAGAAACACACATTACTATGTTAATTGTGTAGGTGGATATGTAAATAATAAAAATGATATTTATTAATATTATAATATACCACAATTATACATTGAATATTTTTCTATAATATAAGCTATGATATTACTCATCGCTATGCATTATGAATAAGTTATAAGGGTCTAAAGATGAGTGTCGTTTTACATCATTTTTCATCCTAAAAATAGAAATATATCCAGTTCAGAACAAGAAACAGAATCAATACAATAATCATAAAATACTTTACATAATTTTAATTTATGCAGACGGAGAGATTAACTGAGATGAGGTTTGGATTTTGCGCTCAAAGATACAATGTTTGATTATTGTCCTTAATTCATTTGTAATAAATTTATTTGTGTAATTTTTGATAATTTTTATACTCGTCAATGCTTTATTTACAATCAAATTGGAGCAGGTCATGGCTATGCCGTATGGAAATTAAGGACATCACATGAAATAAATAAATGCAATGAAAAGGTTCTACAAATTACTAAGTAGTGGCAAATAACAATTACTAGTACAATAATTACGTCGTTCTTTAACAATTTTCTACTTCTCATTATAAATAAATTAAATACTGGAGGATTTGAAATTCGATTAATTAGATCAAACGTTTTCATAAGATACTCACATTTTGAGACAAGGTTGGTTAGTCATCATTTTATTAGCTAGGACAGGGATATCTGATGTACAACTTTTAAATGAATGCACTCCCTAAATAAAATAAACCATAATATGAGTGGCGCCAAATCCGGGAACACTAAAATGATTAAGTAAATTTAGTGAATTGATACTTTATCAGCTCATATCTTATCCAACCCAAAATTTAATCATATTTTTTAAGAAAAAGTTTAAACACTAAAGAATTATCATTTCAGT
>NW_027292310.1:0-3122 GCF_016086655.4 Lepeophtheirus salmonis | reverse complement strand
AACTTCAAGAATATTGTTGTGCTTCCAATATTCTAAGGGAGAGAGAAGTCTCCTATATATCTTCATATACAAATTATGGTATCTAACATGTTCGATATACGTGAGCCACATTTTCTTTGACCAGAAATTGATGTTATCTCTAAGCCACGTTTGAAAATCTTTGGCAGTGTGGTCAGAAGCACCGAATTGTTGCTTGAGCACATTATCATCTGGGAAGTAAGCCCGAGCCCACAGGAGGAAGTGAGCCTAGAGATTTTATTTCCTGCATCAAGAAGAGAGTGTAACGTTCAGACGCTATTTTCCTGATTATATATATTAAAAAAATCAAATTTATACAGTGTTATGATGTGCTATAACGTGCCGAACATTATTTAGGTCCATCTCTGAAAAACTCACCAGAACCTTTCAATTTACCAATAAACCTGTGTTCAGACTTCTGTGTCACACCAACGAATGAATGATGTTAGTTAAAATGTAACAAAATAGAATTACGATAGTTTTAGTATTGTTTGGACACATAAATTAAAAATTTATTCAAGATATTCAGAAAAATATGGATTTCCATTTCCTAACGCGCAGTAAATGGGATTTTTGCAATCAGTACTGAATTTTCGTTTCAAGACACCAAAATGTAAAAATATATTTTTCATCTTGGATTTCAGAAGGTTAGCTTTAGGAAATTGTTGTTGACAAAATTCAGATATAGAGGAATGAACTAAAAATTTCAATGAATGAGCTTTGGGTCGATAATGAGAGCTGTTTCAGTCTATTATTCTGTCTTTTTATGGAAATTCTTATTTGTTATTTCAGAAGTATATTCCAATTCCGTAGAATATCTGGAGGAATGTATCTATTCTTTAACATAGAGACAATGATTGAAAAGGTTCTGGACCTTGATGTAAAGAGTGATCTGCACAATGAAGGACCCTTTCCAGTAAAGGAGATGAGAACCACTGAGTGAGGTGCAAAGAAGGAAGATCCCTTGAACAGGAAGTCGAAGAGAGGATCAGAAGTCGTGTGGAATGGATCTCCATCAGGACCTGGAACTAGAAACACCCAGAGCATGAGGATTTGGACTTGATCTGAACACTGACAAGGTGGACTAAATTACAGCTATGAATATTGGATCTAATGGATATTTTCTCTTTTTTTAATTATATTTACTATTTAGAATAAGTAATTATTTATGGAATATGATGAGGATCCATAATGAGGATAAAAAATAATTAATGTTAATTATGAAAATAGGTAAAAATGATAATAATTTTACTTCAGAGATATAGAGTGATGATATTTTCGAAAGTAATTAGAACAGGGTTGTTATTCTATTTAGACCATGAACGAGAAATGATCTCATAGAAAAATGTTGGTTAAGGTTTTTAACTGATTTTTATAAAAACTACACCATCAATAATGAAAACCTTTGGTCTTTGCCACAAAAATTGGAGAAAAATCTTCCAAATTTTTTTAAATAAGTGCAACTAATCGTAGTTTCATTCTAAGACAAGAAAATTATAATTTCTACAATCATTTCTTATTTCTTAATCTTTGACAACACTATTTTACTTAGGGAATCCATTGACTTTGTAAGCAAGAGGAGAATGAATGACTATGCCAGTATTTTTCATTAATTTGACAAGATTTGACAAGTCTTTACAGCAATTACATAAATAAATATAATTGTTATACTTATTTAACCTTACATGAATAAAAACATTTTATTTAAAACAAGTTAGAATTATTCATCAGAAAATAAAAATACTGGAATTGTTCGTACAATGAATCTTAGAATAAATGCACTTAAAAAAATTGAACTACCTATTCGCATTATATTTTATACTAATAAAATTAATTTTAAAATTATCTTACATTAAGGAAGACTAAGCCAATATAATTATTTTTTATTTTAAATTGTCCATCATTTTTATTCAGTTTTCAATCTGTAATATCCATTTTTAATTATACATTTAAACAATTTGGGTTGTCTTGTTTTGGGTCTTGATGATGATGATGAGGTATAGCCAACAGTTTGAGAAACACCATTAAATTTTGAGAAGTTTTTACCGACTAGAAACTGAAAACTGACACACTTGTATCATATTAATTTCAGAGGTTCTGTGTGATGGAATTAAAACTTACTGTAATTGTTTAGGTGGCCATTGTATCTCAAATACCTCCTGTTTTATTTTTTTTAATCGGTCGATAAATGTCATTGCAGCAAGATTCCATGCTCAGGGCATCAACTCTCTTCGTGCGAATCATACTCCAACTGAGGTAGCCAGGCTGACGGGAAATGGATTGTAAGAATATCTCAAAATGTTAAGAAGAGGCAAGATCACAATATGACCACAAGGCTCGTGGAAAAACCCATTATTAAAGGGGGCGGATAAAAACTAAACTATTTCATATTTTGTAATATAAATGACGTATTTATATATAGGAGAGAGCAAAGATAAAATTATCACAAATCACTTTTTACAAAAAACTCTTAAAATTGAAGATTTACTTTACCTTCCATCCTTTAGACCAGTGGCTCTCCAACCTGTGGCTGAACGGTACCAACATGAAGGGGTCGTTGATTGATTCCGGGAGCCGAATGTGTATATTAAAATCAAATCCAATGAAAAACATATTAAGACAGTTATAAAACTCATACCATGAAGCTTAGTTGCAGTTCCCGAAGTAAGTCAAGGCATCGTCTGAGCCAGTATTGAACATACATATTTGGTTTCGTTTGTTTTTTTGTCGCGCCACAGTTACACATGTTTAATTATTATTATCAAACATTGATTTTGGACCAGATTAAACGAAATCTGACTCGCATCTGGGCAATTTAATTTCTCCAATAGTGGCTATATTGTTTGTAGGTAAGAAAGAATTAATACTATGCCAATGGTAGACAAAGCAATATAAGAAAGTCAAAGCGGTTTGTTTGAGAGGTCCTTGACTCAAAAATGAATAAAATATCAAACCTTTATTGCTAGGGTAAAATTTCTCAGAGATAAAATGTCGGAAAGGGGGGATGAATTTACTCCTAATAGGACATTGACCTTCTGAAAAATCACTCCTTATACAATCTATCCCCCTTATGTTATAATATAAAATTGTTATGTATTTAATAT
>NW_027292309.1:0-13118 GCF_016086655.4 Lepeophtheirus salmonis | reverse complement strand
ATGTATATTTACATCATCGGTAAATAATTTTGCACGGCCTAAGTATTATCCTGTAACAGAAGCAGCTCAGGTGCCCCACATATGAACTTTGCACTGGATCTCAGGGAGGTGAAAGTCTTCAACTGGGCGTAAGAAAAATAAATTAAAAATGTGTTGTTTTTTCTTGAAGACATGGACTTGATAAGACGGATTCACGTTCACAACCCGTAAGCTGGGTGTATTTTGGGATATAGAAACTGCATCCTTGATACTCAGGGAGGCAGCTTTGGGTGGCTTTTTGTATCGACTAAGTTTGATTGCCCCAAATATATGTATATTTACAATGAAATATCAAGCCGAATATTATTTACAATCTTGGATGATTTTCACTGAAATTGATTCAGCATGCTATCATCACAATAAGTTTGTCTCACAAGGATAATATAAACCACCATTTTACACAGCAATGACAAACTTAAGAAATTATAGAATAGTGTTACGTGTGAATGTGCTCCATAAAAACACGGAGATTAACTAAGTATTTCTGTAGAGTTATCTTCTAAATTATTAACGTGAAGTTTGTCTGCTCGTTCTATGAAATATAAGATGGCAAATTTGCAGGAGTAAGCAATGGAACGTAATTGCTCCAACTACGAACTTTTGCATATCCATAAGATACATTTTATTAGATTATTCCAGAGATAAAGGTATAATTAGACACCACAAAACCTACCAGCCACTCTCTTCAATTAATCCTTTTTGGGCATTTTATTTTTTATTATATTTTTTTATTTTATATTAATGTCTATTTGGGTAGAGTAGCTTTAAAGCAGTAATTAAATCAAGCACGTCTGATGCATTAATGCTTGATGATGGTATTTTTTGAATGAGTTATAACAGAGATAGAGGAGGAGTAAAGAGAGGTTATAGGGATTTCAGTTGATTTATGCTTTTGAAAGTAAAAAGTTAGATTACATCTAATCCTAATTGATGGGATTATCTTGATAAATTCTTCAGTATTTTATTATGTCATTATTGAAGTATTTTTATGATGATACGTAAGTAAAAAAGAAAGAGAGAGGTAATAAAGACAAAAGCAATCTTGATCTGTAAGGTTCTCACATTAGGCCGGGTTATTTTTTTCCAGCTATTTTTGTATTTCAATTGCGGCTAGTTGAGAAAAATTAGGATATAGTAAAGGAAATACTCTATGCCAAATATCGCTCGCACGTCCATCTCAGTAGCACATCTGATCAAAATTTGAAAGGAAACAAAGTTCTTTTACTTCGTCAATAAAGAGTTAAAAATACAGCAGTAATCCTTATTTAACATTTCTTAATAATTAATAAGCATTATTATAACTTAGATGTAAATATATATAAAGTTTGTTTCAATAGGTATCTTATGAAGCAAAAGAACGAATAAAATAAAAGAATTTAGATCTTTAGATGCGCACTAAACACAAATCATCAAATATTCATTTCTCTTCTTCTTTTTTTGTTCCATTAGACAACTTAAAAAACACTTTTACACTTTTTTATAAATTAAGATCAATGTCTAATATAATTATTTTTATGCCAAATAACTAAAATAGTCTGCTTATTATATCTGTTTGCTAAGTAAATAATGTATTCCTTTTCTCGTAATTTGATTGAGATTTGTGATCTTAAAATGACCTCAAAGGTTATACCATTTTGCATAGGTCATTTTCATATCATGACCACTTTTCCAATTTAACCGAAATGGAACTTCACAAAAACTTGAAAACCAAACCGCTCACAAAAACATTTTTCGTATTGTAAGGATAGATTTATACATGTTAGAGATATTAACAACGTGAGTCATTCAATTAGATATATTTGATCTCATGTACATACAGGTTGGACCGTAAATACTGTAAATTGAATCACTATTTGTAATATATGCAAATTTTACATGAATAGTACCACTTACTACCTCTAAATAAGTGACAAAAAATATTCAAAATGGTCTTCTTTGGCTAAAATTACAGCCTTGAGTCTGTTAAAGAAGACATGGCGACAGACAGGGACATTTCCATGGAAATCTCGTCCCATTCTTGTATTAGGGAGGCCTTCATTGTATTCCAATTTAGATGAGTTTTTTTTTGCAGGCCTTTTTTCCTCTAAAAAGGACCATATTTCAAAATCTGTCGGGTTCTAATCTGGACTGGATGAAGGGCTAAGTTAAAACCCTAAAGCTTTGGAGATAAGTCTTGCACCAGCCTTACTTTACATTGAACGTATGAGAAAAAACTTGTTTTCTTTGAAGTGGAAATGTGCTCATGGAAGAAGATCATTCTCCAGGATGGTGTTTAATGTACACTTAGTTGCTAATGTTTACTCCAAGGGATACAAAGACTAGGGGTGCCTTTCCAGATCTGCTGACGTCTCTCCAGACCTTCACTGACAGTATTTTTACGCCCAATATATTTTATAAAGTAGTGCCAAATCCGTTTATAACCCAATCCCGATCATTGGGAGAATTATATTTAGCATCAATAGAAAAAATATTCTCAACAAAAGCAATAATGTTGGAGGCAATATCTGACTTTAACGGCCGGAGGAGTTTTTTGCTTTATTTGACTTTCTTTTCCTTAGTTTTGACTAAGAGGACATGGTTCTTCATTTGAAGGTAAGGGAACATCTTCAGTTCTGATCAGAAGCTTGTGCATTGTTGTGTAGACCATACCTAGGTCCATGACCATTTTTCGGAGGCTTCTCTTTGGATTTCACAAATCATCACTCGTGTCATTTTTATGTTCTGTTCGTCTGTTCTATTGCACTGTTTGTCGTCAATCACTTCGAGTACGATATTTAACATTATTTGCCCCTTTGTATCTATGGTGTGCTTTATTAAGGTTACGTTAATCTTCATGAACTTTAAAAATATCTGGTTTGTTCAAATTGGTTCTTAATGGGCTGTAAACAATTATATATCAACAATTATTCAATAATAACTTAATATTTGGGGAAACTTGCAACTACCATATGATTTTGGGCCTTTTTTTCTGTTTTTTTCTGCAGGAAAACAAAATATTATATGTTTTAGCTATAATTTAATATTTTCTTTGTTAATATATTATTCAGTCCTAGCTATAAATGAAGACTAACAAAAAAGATAGCTATGACAGTAGGACCGAAGTATCGGTCCTTAGACCCGTTGAACGGTAAAATATCTGACAGGAGAGATACAAAAGGATGATTAGGCAATCAGTCCTTTGGGTCGGTTTCAACAATATCTACAAGGTATGTTCATATACATACTATGTGCATTGTGCAATGTACATGTAATTTGAATTAATTATTCCTTTTTCAATTATGTTAATGAATTAGTAAAGCATGCATTAGAATTGTATGTAAGTAACCTCTCTATCGATTTTCAATACTGGTACAAATATTTACGTCTAAATACAGTAGAAGCAAACATCAAACTTTTGCTTATTTTCTTCCTTTCTTAGCATGTAAATAGCTTATTGATTATTTTTAAAGTTATTTGAATAAATGTATTTATTGGTGGTGAAAATTCAGGGCAAGGCCAAATATACTCTGCAATTTGGCCTTCAGTGATTTTTTGAAGATAGATTTGACAAAAATTATGGTATAGTGCGCAATATGAGACCGTGAACCAAAATTAGATAGTTTTCAAATAGTTATGCCAATTTTTTTTTAGTTCGTATTTAGGACTGAAGACGTTAGTCCACTCCAGACCGGTCTTGCTCAAGTTCAGTCCTGCAGATAATGCCTAAAATTTAATTACATTTGGTCCTTAATTAAGGAACTCAACTTTATTTATTCTCTTTTCAATAAGTTCTTGTAATGACAGCCGAAGGACTGACAGTCGAAAGGACTATTCCCACGGGCTGATAGGGCCAGTCATAAGTCTGGACTGGAGTCTTGTTGGAATATGAACTCCCTCCCAGCGGCCGTATCCTTCATCCAGGGATGACAAACTCCTCCATGACTTCACAGTACCTTATCGCGTTAACCCTTTCCTTGGGATTGAAGAACAAAGGAGGCATCACCTCACCGGTGCTGCAGATGACACTCAGGGTCATCAAAGAGGCCGGGAACTTTGTGGTGAAGACCGCAGGGATCTCTTCTCTCTCCTTATCAAGCCACCTGTCATTCTGGACGTAGAGCTTCTGTCGACAGTCCAGTTCTTCTCGTCGGAGAAGAAGATGATCCTTCCTCGATGGCTCTTCAGGTCATTGAGGAGACGCTTACCGTTGGTGAGCCTGGTGGCCTCTCATGGATGCCGTGAGGATGTGTTGTTTGGCCATTCGGTATGACCTGTACCCGAGGTCCTCATTCACAGCCTTGGAGACCAGCTGCTTGCTCACTCCACGGTTCTTGGCTAACCTGGACAAAGAAGTCCCCACGAAGCATTGATGGACTTCCAGAGGCCTTCAAGGAAGCGGGAGTGCGGATTCGGTCACTTCTCATGTTGTGGGCCTTGCAGCAGGCCTTCCCCTCAACCTCCCAGGCATTGAAGACCCGGTACACCGTGGTCTTGGGGTAGTTAAAAAGATTCAAGAATGCAGTCTAGTCTATTTCAGTTTTTGTACGGCCCAGTTCAATCCTGCATATAAATCTTGCAAGTTTGGTTCTTTATAACGGCACTCAACCTTATTTATTCTTTGATAATCAGATTTGGCAATGACAGATCAAAGGACTGAAAGAGTTAAATACTGGTCTCAAGGACTGATCCTATCAGTCCTAAAACTGGACTAGACAAAATAAATCAGGACCAACACAACACTAAATATGTTGACCAATTTTTTAGTTCTCAAACTATGCATCGACTTTCACCCCTATTTATGAGTTGTACCAATATGATTTATGCAATGGAGTCATGTTCATATGACATTATTCTACTTCCATATTAATAAATTAAAAAAGCACAGTATGTCATCTACCTTTCATCTATTGAATCCGTCTATAGCAAGTTTTAAATGAGAGCTTTCCAAACTGATTTTTTCTTTGTTGGCAATATACGAAGACCTCATTATTCTGTATGAACGATGCAGACACTAGGTGCGTCCGCAGGATTTCATTAAGGGAGGGAGGGGAATGGGGCTGGGCTGTGATTAAAATTTTTCCTTGGACCAATGTTTTTTTTTTTCTTTATATTTGGCAAATTTGATGAAAAACGATAGAAATTGTTTTAGATAGGACGATAATTTTGACATAACAATAAGAATTCCACGATTGAAGGGGAAGGTAACAATACCCCCAGCGTACGTACCCTTTTGAAAATTAGAGACACCCCTTTCTCATACCGGTCTAAAAGCGAAATCCACTTAAAGTATTTAGTTAAGTTCTTTTTTAATATTTTATCGATTACTTTTTTTTTCAAGCAACAATATATTTACTTGAGCAAATTTTAGTTTTAATTTGATTGGATGTTTACCACATAAATGTTAAATTATTATATTTATTGAATAGTCACATAAGGGCAAATATATTATATAGAAAAAATCTTTTGTTTTGCCCGTTGAAATTTGAAAAATCTCCTTACATTTATACTTTGTATATTTATGTATAAGTGAGATAACAAGTCAGACCCGTCTTGATTTTTCAAACCAACAACCAACACTAGTAATATATACGTTTGAGACAACTCGGAAAGGAATATTAGATCAATTTACATAATATTTTACTTCGTTGCAAGACCCCTATTGGAAAAACTTATAGTATATGTATATATAAGTTACCATCATACCATGTACGAAAAAAATATAATTAATTCAATTAAGCTCATTAAAGTTTTTTTTTTTTTTTATATATGAAAATTCAAAATATGTTTTTGAATGTTTTTAAGGATGTTCTTTCCTTAATGTTCATTAATTCAACGTTATGCATATATTTACATACGTAGAAAGAATATTTAATATACTAGATCTTTGTTTCTTATTGAAGGGGGATATTGATGGTTTCAGCAATGAATTTTCTTACTCTTGCAGTAGTTAATATTTAGTTAATATTATAAGGACGGTCTTAAAAGTATTCAACCTGACAAATATTTCCGCTGCATTAATACTATTTAAAATGTTGAATAGTCCGTCTCTTTATAGGAATATAAAATTTGAAGTCTAGTAATGCAAAAAACTTGTCTCGCCTATATCAAAAAATACAAAGAAGCCTGAAATGAAC
Source organism: Lepeophtheirus salmonis (assembly GCF_016086655.4). Classification (NCBI taxonomy): domain Eukaryota; kingdom Metazoa; phylum Arthropoda; class Copepoda; order Siphonostomatoida; family Caligidae; genus Lepeophtheirus; species Lepeophtheirus salmonis. Next base: position 6,966 of record NW_027292309.1, on the reverse strand, counting down.
CCAGTAATCTAGACGATTCCAGGATTGTTTTGGAGGAGAGAAGCTTAGCTTATTTAATCAGCTACAAGGAGCTAAACACGGTCCCCTTATTTATATGGAAAAAACATTTACTTAGTATAGTCTGATATTACTCAAATATCGATCCACAATTTACTCCAAGTCAAACAACGACTTATACTTAAAACTAAGTATATTTAAGTATTCCAAAAATTCAAATTTGAAGGTAATAGTTAACTTTATTTTACGTAATATTTTCTTTTGGTTTCAGTGACCCAAATAATCAAAAATTTATTAGAAAGGAACGGAATAATTTGTTTTTTTTCGATAGAATTTTCGAGAGGTACATGTTTTACAGGCCCTACCCTCTAAAATGCAACACTTTTCAAATGGCTCACTATTGTATTATTTGTAATATTCCGATATTTAAACCTGATAACTTATTTTAAAAAGGCTCTACAAAAAATGCAAAGTGCATCGAGAAATAATAATGTCAAAACCAAAATTATGGCACATGCAATTCTGGAACCATCCTCCAGTGGACAATTACCATCAGCGATCTCTAAAAACTCCCCTATTGTTACTCTACTGTGAACAAAGAGACCATGAGAGGGACATCAAAAGTTTCCACAATGTCCATATCAAGGCCAAAGAGTCTAAAAGAATTAACTGATGGAGTTAAAAGCTCCATTTAAGGAAGAACAGGCAATAGTCTTGCTGGAGGATTTGACAGCAGTCAGATCACCATGGCCTGCTTGGTGAAACAAGAATTAAATATTAATCACTACAAGAGTACTCCTTGTCAGGTTTTGAGACTTGTGACACGCTTCAAAATCCTGCTCAACAAGCTTGAAAAGTAAGACAATTGGACTCCACCACACAGCCCTGATGGATCCTCTATGTACTTTTGTATTTTTGGATACATCAAGAGGAAGATTTTGAAAATCCGATGGACAACACTAGACCAACTATAAGGCTCCCATCGTCACTGGTTAAGCCAAACTAGAGCTGAGCTTTGCAAAAAAAAAAAAACTTCTGTGCAAAGGTCTAGACCAGGCTTGAACCTATCATTTGGGCAAAAAGCAGCTATATTGATTGAAAATAACCTGACTCCCGTTTGTATTTATAAATTAAATTTTCGTCATAGGAATGATATTTTTTGAAATATAACCATTTTTGTATTTTTCAAAAAGTGTTGGATTTTCGACGGAGAAGCCTTTAATCATACATGTAAATCTGATGTGTTTTTTAGCTCGTCCGTTAATATGTAATTTGTAGTTATGAAGAGCGAATTTTATTTTCCTTAGCAGTTGTCATTATTATTTAATTCCTGAGTAGGGAAGTTTCTTTCATATATAGAGTCAATTATATTTAAACCCAGATTGAACGTTCGTGTATACTCATAAAAAACGGAGCGTAATCCTGAAGATTTGTTGCCAAATATAATTATAAGTCCTTGTTGGACTCAGAGTAAAATTTGGGATCGACATCGGAGTATTAATAGCAAATATCCTTTTCTCCTTCCTCTCTTGTCACATCTGATTGAAACTGATCAAATGAAACGTGATGTGCATTATTCTTTTCTTCCTACAAAACAGTATCCGTATTGTTATGGTTAATGTTATGTATTGTTTTTATTTACTTTTATCTCATGATGTAGGGATTTGTTTTAACTAGATAGTAATTTACCTTTTATTAAGTAGAGTTTACGTGTTTATACATTTTAGTAGTTATGTCTATGTATATCCTTTTAGTATTAATCCCTTACAGAATATATATATATTTAGTGATGGTTAAACTACTACCGAGGCTCACACTCGTGGAGCTGAGATGCAAATGTTCCAGGTTGGAACTTAGAAGTGAGGACGAGTTGAGGAGTAAGAAGAAAGTTAAACTCGTGGCATTGGTTAGAACGTACATCGAGGGTTGTGGATGTGATCCCAAGATCTCAACTTGACGTAATCTAGAGTCATTAGATTTGTTTTGTTTTTTGAATAATTTTATATGCTTTAACATATCGAAATATAAATTAATTTGAGTAGTTCCATCTTCATTAATTACACAGAGAACATTAATCGTTTTCAAATGAATTCAAGCCAATTAAAGAATTCATCTTAAATCGCAGAATGCAAAACTAATCTCAGTTTTTCTGAATTTTCTAATATCTGGGATGATGTTAATTCAGGACTATTATCGATCAGAGTAACTTTTTACCCTTAAAAAATATTCCCAATTAAAGTAGGATTCATAAAACTTATGTAAAAGGGTTTTTATTGATTCTGTATCTTGTTAGGAACTCGATATATTTCAATTTTTAGGCTGAAAAATGATGAAAACGATACTTTTCTTTGGATCCTTATAACTTATGTATTTATAATACATAGTGAGGAAGAATATTGTAGCTTATATTATAGAAAAATATTTAATGTATAATTTGAAAAGATATATATCTATTTAAAAAATATAAATTCTCAAAGGTTTTTGTTCCTTTCTGTATTTTTTATGTGATCCCATTTGAAAATATTAAAATTCTCTACTCATCGTGAATGGATCGCTTTATTGTTTCGCCACTCGTAGCTCATTCTGAAGGAAGGAGTCAACTCTACTCCGTTATGAGATCTAGTAGTTTTCTTCGGATTAATATTCCTCCCGTCGTTCCTTGTGGAATTCGAATCCCAATTCGAACATCTCTGACGATGGATGATCAAGTTAGAAGCATCTTCCTTATACGGGGCAGGAAGTCATGAATGTGTCCACGCACGAAAATATAGGCGTATGTTACTAATAAAGAGAGGGCGCTATGAAAATTATTCTCAGTATGTGTTACATTGTTAAAACAACTGGCTTAAACAAGAAGCAACGTACTAACAGGCCACCTAGCAGATTAAATATATTTTATAGGGTTTGTTCATGCCCATTTGATAATACAAGTTATGACTCGTATATAACATACAAAACAAATGGTTTCAAAATTCAAAAACAAGTGCTACTTATAAAAAACTTGATTACTGATTGTTAAATAAGGACTTTGTTCAACAAGATAAAAGTATCACATTACCCCCGTTGTTCTCCACTTTCATTTCATTATATGAGTTTCGTCTTTCATTCAAAAGAACTGATATCAAATCATGCATATAAATTGAATCCAAAGGAGGGGGACCTCTATAATTATACGGATAGAATAACATATATTTATTAATATGAAACTTTCCAAGCATTAAATCTCACAGGGATGAATTAACAAAAAACTAATATAATTTTTTTTAGTTGTTATCACGTTTAATTAGTTTGAGTACATTAGGGTATCTCCAAAATAGACTAATTAGTGCGATAGTTACCCTGATTATAATGAGCAAACAATATGTAAGTACTAGTGTTGGTTTTTGGTAAGAGATAGAATGGGGCATGTAACTGTATCCGAAGGATCCCGATACGGTATGAATAAATTTGTATAATCAAAAAAAAAAATCTGAGGGATTTTTCGGACTTTAAAAAGCTAATAATAATACTTAATCCTTATTTTAAAAAAAGATGTTAGCTATGTTAAACTTAGCATCTCTATTTATCTCCATGAATCCTTGAAACGACATCTACATGAACGGTTGTACTGTGCTCCTCGTTTATTGGGTATCTGAAAAGGGAATTTTAATTTCCAATGCTGTTGTCATTATTATTAGTAAACTTCCTTCCCTACTACATTCAATTATATTCAAAACCTTTGTTTGGATTCATAAAAGAGGGGAATTAAGTTAGAGGACTTGTTACGGAGTTTTAATTTTAGGTTCTTATTGGAGTGAGAGTAGAATTAAAGATTTACATCGGATTAATTCTCGACAATGTACTTATTTATTTCCGTCTCCCATCCTTTCTCGTCACAACCAATTGTAGCGGATTTAATCAAACATCATAGAACACAGCTACTCTCCTGCAAAATTTTCTTCAAATTGTTACCATGTTGATTTTCAGTTCTTTTTTTAACATACCTAAATACAGACGACTTTCATAACTATTTATATTTCTGTGTGGTCCATGATTATAAAAAAAAGTATATTCTTGAATCTGTATTCCTCTTTACATACAAATGAAAATCTTTAAAGCATGACTACAGTCATGTCTATGTAATTAATAATAACGGCTTGTCAAAAAAGGGAAGATCAAAGTCTTCATTTCGTATGTCTTGTAGCACTTTTCATCGGTCCCTTCTCAATGTGTCAAATATTTTAAATGCTTCAATGCCTCATACATTTAGTAGGAAAGATAAAGTTCTTTGAAGTCGTTTTAATTAGCATTCCTGAATTGCAATTAACTTTTGCATATGTATATATAGATTAAGAATGTTTGTTATTTTCTCAATAATAATAAAAGTAATTTTACAAATAAGTTTGTAAAAAATAAAAGTATATAATATGTATACTTTTTGCAAGAACCATATGTTTTGTGCATATATAAATTTAGTTTTATTCTAAAGAGATCTTTTGAATAGATTATGCAAATTATTTTATATATATGTATAGTTTGCCCCTACTCCCTTTGATTAAACTTGATCAATAAATGTTTTTATTTAAAAAAAAAGTGGAAAAGTCGAATGAAATTAAAATTTCTTTCATTTTTATATTCTAATTGAATTTTTGCACATATTTTATTACTATTTTTGGTCTTTAATCAATGATTCAAGACATCTGTTAATTTATTTTTTTATTATATCAATTTAAGGTTGAACTTTGTTTTACTTTGATGATAAAGTGCAATTCATTTATATAAGCATGAGCATTAATGCTCTAATTAACTTTCCCACTGAATTCCTAATTAGCTTTTTTTTATTGATAGAATGGATCAATTTTTGTATGATAGTATAAATAAAAAATGTGTTAAAACATTAGGACAGTGTAACCCAAAACTTGCATTCACATTTAATACAGATTCCATCCCCCTTATTTTAAATTAAGGGGGTTCATTACGCAGCCAAACGAAGGCTAAAACAAAAATAAACATGTTTAGTCTCGTTGTGAAAATGAAAAAGCAACCACAAAAAATGCAATTGGTTTGTGATCTTCTTGACGCCCATGTTAGTGCCAAGAATGCTTGAAAAGCCCTCAATTATAGGCCCATACAACCAATAAGAACCAAAACTGCGGGTTTTCTTTTGAATTTTCTACAAAATTCCATCACTTTTTAAGGTACAGTACATATAAGCTTTGGTAATTGCGTTAACCCCTTAACTATGGGTATTCATCTTGCATGTTTTAAAAGAAGGGTTCCTCCCATTCATGGAGTAACCTGTGTGACAAAAAAAAAATCTGACAGGCATAAAATATTTTTGATTTATTCCCATAATAAGAATAATTACTCAACCCCCACCAAGAATACATTCATCTATTGTTATTCAGACAGTGTCCGGACATTTTAGTTCTTTAATAATATATGCAGAGTTGGGAGATAACCTTCCAGTTAGTATAGTGTGGTACATATTTAGACTGAGTACTTCAGGGGTCCCATCCAGTTCATTCCTGCATACTTATAATAAACTAAAAAAGGTCGGTCCATGAGAAAATCACTTAATCTTATTTAATTCTTTTTAATCAGTTCTAATACAAACAGTTTGAACAGATTAAATTTAATTAATCGTTTTCAAATTGTAGATTAATTTTTTCAGTCCCTATGAGGAATCAAATTTATTTTTCTTTTTTGAATGCTGCATAACTTTAAAAACAAAAATTTTAAAAATTGTTGTGAGGTATTCCAAAATCAGACATCCACGCTAAAGAAAATCATAGTGATCAAGGTCAGTTCAGAGGAGATTGCTGTTGTACTTCTGTCCATATGGTCTGAAAATATATAGGACTTTTCTTATGAGATCAGTCTAAAAAGAGTTTTATCCTTGAAATATTGTCGGGCTTCCTTATCACAAATTAAATATGATTTAAATTGTTTTTTTTTTTTGAGGAGCTCTTTTTTTAAATAAAAATTTAGGTTTTACAGTTTAAAAAAATAACTCAAGTTATGTGCGATATTCACACATTTTAAAAATAGTTTAGAATTTTTTTTAATGATCAGGTATTCAAATTTGTTCACATAATTTATCTCTATCTTTAATACCAAACATTTATAAAAGCTATGAATCTTAAAAAATATTAAAAAAATTAAACTTAAAAGTTTACATGACCTTTGCAAGGAGCCATGGGAGCAATAGAGAGAAAATAAGGGCATATTTGAAATCCAGGGATAACCTATACTAAAGGAAGAGCATAAATTGAGTAAGTGTGCATTCTTTAAAACAAAAAATATTTGTGAGTTGGGATCTTTAATGTCCGAATATATCGATTTCCTAATCTCTGGATAAAATAAAATAACCCATTCCTCGGAACCATCTCCCTCCCACGCACTGCCATGCTTTAAAGAATTATTCATTGACATCTCTAAAACAAAGTCAAGTCGAGGATTTTTAATAAAAGATTCCTGCCAGCTCGTTCTTCGAATTGAAAAAGTATCCCTAACTATTGTGGGAGATATTCTACAAGAGTTATAAAATTCTCCTTTAATAACTCCTTTATAATTTGACAGGGGCTTGACCCTAAATTTTAGATACTGAATATCCTCTAGAGTCATGGAAACTAAAGATATATTTACTCTTCAATGCAGGAACAAAAAACTATATCTCAAATATCAAAATAAAGATAAGCTTTGCTTTTCATAAAAAGTTTGAGGAAAAATGCAGGGGTAACATTTTCTTAAGTTATTTATTTTTTGCTTTTCTGTTCTGAATAACACCTAATCCAGGGGGGTCTTATATTAATTCTACATTTTAATTATCCTATTATCAAATCACCTGTCTTACAGTTTGAGAATGCAATATATACTTCTGTTACGCTTTACGCAAGAGCAGAATGTCTAAGTGATGCTTAACGCATGCACGAGAGTTATAGGTAGGGAATAATAGCTGTGGATTTAAATTTGATGCAATATACAGGG
>NW_027292308.1:0-1359 GCF_016086655.4 Lepeophtheirus salmonis | reverse complement strand
TCGTACCGACGGCTGGGTAAGATTTTGACAAAAATGCAAACCCCTAGTGCATGACGTCACTATTACACTTTTTAATTTAATGTATCATACTGACTGCTGGGAAAGAAAAACAGATTTTGATAAAACACGCAACCACTCATCTACTATGACGTCAATATTAAAAGCGTGGTGGAAGTCAAACATCAGTCGTACAAGTGTTATGGTATAATCCCAGTATTTCCATTAACCTTGGTTTAATAAATTTTGTTCTCGATTATTGCAACTTCTTTGTTAAAGGAATTTGTATGGGAAAAGGTTGTGTGAGTTAAATAATTTTTAAAGTTTGTACTTAGGATAAAAATACATTTATAGTAAATTTGTTATTATACATATATTAATAGAATATCGTGTTATTTATATCATTATTTCTATCTTTAATAAATTACCTTATATACAAATTAATTTCGCATTGTGTCGAATTTTATATCTTTTTCAAATAAAGTACAGGGAAGTCTGTAAAAAGGTGGAAAAGATACTAAAAGACCATTTAATGTAATATGTCCATTATTCATTGTATAAAGAATAACGGAAATATTTAAAAATACTTTTCTTGCCCTGATGTGAATAATTGTATTGCTAAATAAGGATCTAGCTTTTAATAAAATTTATAATAACGTTAACTAAAAATGTAATACATAATGTTCATGGATAAAAATTCCTGTTCATTGTTAAAGACTTGATACTTATGTGGAAGGGAATCTTTAGTAATGATCAGGAATTTTTTTTAAGACAGCAAATATATTTCGACTAAATCTAAAAAAAATCCAAAAGCTCTTTGTTTTTAATTGATGGTATTATGATAATTTTTGATAAGTAATTGTAATTGAGTAATTAATCTGTGTGCTTTACAATATCATTAAATTTCCATCGTTGTGAAGAAGAATTTTGCGTTACTTACAAATGATAAAATATTTAACATTATCCAGACAACAAAATAAACCTTGCCAAACTTAATTCAACTTAACAGATGAGTGTACTTCAAATATAGTATTTTTATCCTTACATAACAAATATAAACTATTATTTAAACTAATGTAAAAATAGAAGATAATTTTCCAAATGAATATCTATAGTATATATATGATGTTGTAATTTGTTTGGTTATAACATGAAACTATTAAGGTAAGGGATAAATATTATTTAGCATAAGATAAGTAATCGATTAATTAAGATCGTGAGACATTTTTACGAGTCGGATAAATTTATCAATCAATGCTCATTCTAGTAGTCATTTCTTATTTTTTTAGTTATAGGAAAAGAAGGAGACGGCCTCTGTAGAGTTGGCACAATATTTTTTCTTTCCTTTTCAGGTGTTATACC
>NW_027292307.1:0-1922 GCF_016086655.4 Lepeophtheirus salmonis | reverse complement strand
ATTTGAATTTATTTGAACCCAATAATCTGCGAATCCAATGCCTAGATTAATTTTGGAGTCACCCTGAAGAGAGTTGGTAGTCTAGTATGATGATAAGTAATTATTTTCTTGATATCTAACCCTCGTATTGTCTTATGGGTCAACACGACCTGTTTTAAGCTTTAGCCTATGAAAAATCACTGTTTTAATATTGTTAGACTTGAATTAATTTAGTTACCCTAAATAGTTGACAGATGATCCTGTAAACATAATTAATTTAATGCAAGGTTTCATTTTTTGGCAAAATATGATATTTAAAAGTAATTTCATATACCTTAAATTACATTGATTAATTTTCCAGGTCTAAAATATTAATTAAGAGTTCAAAAAAACTGAAAAAAAGTGAAGAAAATCAGATAATATATTTTCCTCTTTTGAGCATCAAAGCCCTTTTTGGAAATAAATTAATATTTGGAGAAGCAATTCTTCGAGAAAACCTGAAGAGCAATAGTTTTGTTGTCTTTGGCAAGATATAGTGATTTTACATTGAAAATACCAAGGATGGGGATGATTCTTAGGACAATATGATTAATATTAACAAATATAAATCGTCAGAGTAAATTAGATAAATAACTGTTTAAAAAGAATAGTCTGGAGATATGAACGCTTTCATCGAGGAAGACCAACAGATAGACTTTTATATTTTATTTTATTTATTATGTGAATGTTTTTTTTCATGACTATTTGCTTTTGGAATGTCTAATTATTTTTAGGTGTAGGTCTTGCCTATGAGTGCCAATTTTAAGCTAAAATGATGGTCTTAAAACTGGTTAAAACTGGAACATTTAAACCATGCCCATAAGATAAGGCAATTATAAAATTATAATGGATAGCATATCAAATTGGTTTAATTTTGAAGGTGAAGAAATGAATAAAAGTTATGCTCAATAGTTTGTAAAAAGCAAAACTGCCGATTAAGTTTATCTCGGGTAGACTTTACAAGTATAGGTAGAGCTGTAAAATAAAATAAAATGAAAAAAGACATGGTAAGGCAGACGATTTGAAGAATGTTTGAGAAGAGCAGCTTAGTTGTTATGATGCTGCATTAGATTATCTGCAAGCTGCTATAAAAGAAAAGATATAAACACAAAGTCCCACCCCGTATCTAGTATGAAATTTACATAAATTACTCCGATGTCAATCTCCAATTCTACTCTGAGTACAACAATAATGCTCTCATACAACACCTAAACCAATCCTCATTGATACGTATGTTTTTTTTTTTTTAAATGCAGTAGTGATTAGTTTATACTTAGAGGTTCTCACTTCAAGATTCAAAGTATAATGATATTAGCTTTGGAAAATATAAACAACTCTCTTCAGATTACAAATAGAAAAAAACCTTGAACACACTTAAATCATAGAGGGATTAGCTTTTTGGAGAGCACAAAGAGAAAGTGGTAGCGTGCCTGTTCTACGATTTAGGGGATGAAAATGAATTACTACTATTCAAAGGAGATTCTTCTACAATTCTAATTGGTTTAGTACAGGCAACTTAACACTAAAACTAAAACCAATTATATGAAGCATTGGACCAATGTCACTAATTTCTTTACTGATTGTACTAAAGAAGGTTGCAATCAATTTTCTAGCTATTTGTGTGTGTGATGCCTTTGCTCATAATCTGGATTAATCTTGCCATTCCTTTAATCAGAACAGAACACATTTTTGGCTAACTACATATTTTTTTATTTCGTTACTTTGTCATAAATTATGCAAGCTAGCATCACCACCATTGCAAACCAAATAGGGGTAATTTTTTTTTTTTTTTTTTAAATGTTTTTTTCTATGATAAGCTCAGAATTTTTAGTCTATTTGTTAATTTGGCAATGGATGAGACAAAGGATATTAAAGATTGTTTATGATTGCTGAGTTGATAGGGT
>NW_027292306.1:0-504 GCF_016086655.4 Lepeophtheirus salmonis | reverse complement strand
AAGTAATAAATAAGGCAGTGTGCAAACGTACTACGTGATTCTTATTATCAACCCTAAACTCCAAAACAACAACTTAAGGTAGGCCTAATAGTTATCCCATTGATCACAGCGGTGTTCTCATTTGACTCCCACTAAATTGTATCCTGAGAAGGAATGCTTATCAAATATTGATCTTATATTAATCCAAACTAAAAAATATAAGTAAACTTTGTAGTAGCCTTTTCCACGATTGCTAGAAAAGGACACTACAGTATAGACTAAAAAAAAAAATATATATATGATTCAAATTTACGTATAACAAATATTGTATATGTAACATCTACAACAGCTTGTTGAAATCTACAGCAGGAGGTAAAAAATTATAAAAGTGATGATGTGATTACATGTTTATTTTGTAAAATTAGAATTACCTTAATTTAAAAAAGAAGGATTGTATCATCCCTAAATAGTCGAATAAAGCATTGAATATTATCATGGTGATGATAAGTTGTAACAGCTTCATAA
>NW_027292305.1:0-598 GCF_016086655.4 Lepeophtheirus salmonis | reverse complement strand
CAATAGTCTATCATCATATGTCCATCCCATCCTCCTACACAACGTTTTTCCATTACTATTAAATCTTGATGAAATTTTTCTTCTTGTTTATCCATTATTTCACCAAGCTTATCAGGAAAGCATGCAAGATGGCTATGAAGAAAATGAAGTTTCATTTAACACCCCATTGCTCTGTATGTATAGGCACTAACTATTTGTAGTTAGTTACTATGTAATTCCCCTGTAAGTTATCGAAATATTTGAAGAAAAAAAACCAACAAAAGAACAATTAATCAACTCTTCCTCTCTGATAAGTTTTGATATTTTTACCCCATTAAAAACACCGTATTCCAGGAAATTATTTTTTATTTTTCAAATGTATGAGACATCTTCTTCAGTTTAAGCATTCTTTTATGATTCAAGTGTGAAGCTAGGAGGAGATGTTTTTTTGTCAATCCCAAATTATTTAATTCTGGCAGATCAAATTCTTTAAGGTGACGAGATATGTCTTTCAAAATTTTTAAGTCTTTGGTTTTTTGCTTGTATTTAAGCTTCTTGAAAATTAAAAAGATGGTTAGCTGTAATGAAACCGTCGCACAAGAGCCAATTCTTGTACTTC
>NW_027292304.1:0-382 GCF_016086655.4 Lepeophtheirus salmonis | reverse complement strand
TTCGAAAAACTCCCAATTTACGGAATTTTACTAGAAATTCATCTTTTAATCATCAAATATAGCATTTGAGGACCTATAAAGGCGTTTGCGCAAAGAAATATTGCAATTTGAAGCTTTTTTTTCATGAAATTCAAGTCAACTATGACTTAAAATGACCATATTTTTCGAAAAACTCCCAATTTACGGAATTTTACTAGAAATTCATCTTTTAATCATCAAATATAGCACTTTGAGGACCTATAAAGGCGTTTGAGCAAAGAAATATTGCAATTTGAAGCTTTTTCATGAAATTTAAGTCAAATATGGCTTAAAATGACCATATTTATGGCTTAAAATGACCATATATTTTTCGAAAAAAACTCCCAATTTACTGAATTTTACT
>NW_027292303.1:0-1459 GCF_016086655.4 Lepeophtheirus salmonis | reverse complement strand
TCCAAGAACTTATGTGGCTTTTGTAAATAAAATAGAATTCGTGTTTATATCAAGAGATGATAAAAGGTGTTGCTAAGGGAATTAAGAGCTAAAATTGATAAAGGGCTCTTATGATAAATATAATTGAAAATTTACTATTTGATAAATGTGATGGAATTTGCTGGGTGTAGTGTGTCAGGGGCTATTATTTGTGCTAAGACTCAAACCTTGCATCCTGACCTTGTGAAGAAGGTAAAAACTTGATAGTTGAGAATGGATTAATGTTTTCAGTTACTTTGTATGGGAAAACTGATTCGGAGCTCGGTTGCATTGCTCCTCTCTAAAACGAATTTATTGTCGAGTTCCAGTGTTTTACTGTATAAATATAGAAATTAACGCTATTGATTGTTATATCTAACTATTTCGTTTTTTTAGTAGACCTAGAGCAAAAGAGACTGGCACTTGTAGCAAATATAAATTTGTTTTAGCTATTTCCTAGATACTGGGCCTCAACCTACTTCCTTAAATTATCTTTAAAGTAGTATGTACTTGTACAGTGACTAATAGTTATTTCATAAAAATAAAATTTGGTACAGTATATCGAAAATTATATTAGAACATCATTTATAGTGCATAGTTCCTTTATCAAATATAATCAATGTTCTTTAAATAACTTCCAACATTTGACACTTTATTTCAAGAAACAAATTTGTCATTCGCGTATCTATAAGTAAATACTAGTTTTGAGTTTTGGTTAGAATATACTATAAGGGTGTGAGATCATTATTGTTTTCATTGACCATAACTAATTCAGTCCTTTAATTAAGTTTGGTGTTGACTAGTCTCATTCCATATAGATTAAAACAAAAAAAAAATAGGGTTGGATCGTTCTTACAAAAAAAAAACACAGTCTCAATTAGTGTTCGATTTAATATAAAAATAAGCCTAGACCTTATCTACAGATGAATTCTTAATGACGTCATGTTTGTTTCTAATTATGATCATTGGCGCAAAAGCTTCATATGAAGCTAGATGTGTTGTGTAAATCATATTTGCACAACTCCAAAATCAGGATAAGGGAGAAAATAATTCATAGCATCAAAAATTGATCCATGTATTGAGACCAAAAAAAATGGGTCCACAATTTGAAAACGATTATATTTTGGTCTATGGTCAGAGATTCCGATCAGGAACAAATTATCAATCCAAATATGTACAGAAAAAATCACTTAAGATCGATCCCATGAAAAAATTAGGTCTTGCACCTCAACACTATCAAACATGGTTAAAGATAATAAACTTTCCCCTGCAGAATATCCCTAAATTTTCAATACACCTCTATTTTATGATCAATTGAGTATTATTAATAATATCGATTCATCTTTAGAAATAAAGATTCCAACAAATTGAGCATCCTACTTATAAACAGATCCAATTGCAATTTTCATATGCAAAGGTGATAATCCGCTGTGTGAATGGG
>NW_027292302.1:0-243 GCF_016086655.4 Lepeophtheirus salmonis | reverse complement strand
TATTGGGATAAGCTTTAGTGTATCGACAAATCCGACAAATCATCTGTTTCGCATCCGCTAAGTATTTTCCAAATTCTAATATTATATTAATCAGCATATGAATAATATAGGCGGGAATGATAACGTTCATGATAGAGGAAGATGTATATTATTTAATTAATGATACCATAAGTATTTCTTCTCTTCTCCTCGCAAGCTTTTGTATTCTTACCAAAATTATCGACCTTATATATAATTAATGTA
>NW_027292301.1:0-3044 GCF_016086655.4 Lepeophtheirus salmonis | reverse complement strand
TTCTCAATATATATAGACAAGAAATAGGATGATCATTAGGTCAACGAGTCAGCTATGCAATTTGATCTCCAAGACTAAATCACTATGTTCTAAAACAGTCATGCCAAAAACATACTCAACGGTATTGTGGAAATGTCGATAGAGGCTTGAAACCATCGTTACTTTTTTTGACTGAGAAAGAATTGTAACCATTATTCAGGAAATTAATAACATAATTCATGAAAAACGAAAGAGACATGCAAAAACAGAAAAAAAAGTATTTCGGATAAGGTAAAGAAGTTGAGATCTGAGAAAAAATGAGGTCTATAAAATAGATATATTTATTTTATGATAACTGATGGTATTACTTATTATTTCTTAATAAGTCTCAGAATTTAAGTGCATAGCCTGAGGTCCATATATCTAGTATTTTTCATATTTGACACTAATTTATATTTTATTTTACTAAAATGTTGATAAAATGATATTCAGACTTATTTATACTCATCCTAGCTTTAGGAGTGGTCCCCCCTAATGTACAAGATATTTTTTATAGTTATTGTAGTTATATAGCGTGTATCAAGGTTAATAAAAATAACCTTGGTGTGTATATATAGTAGTCGTAGTCATTACTCATTAGTCATTGGATAATGATGAACCATCACTGTCTATAAACGCACGGAACTAATGTGACTAAATCTTCACGCAACGTCGTCGAGAGGGGTAAAAAACAGAAAAATAAAGACAACAGATCCAGAAATGCAGATTTTCCAGTCCCAGATCCAACGTCTTCCAAATATTTGTGTAACAACCACATATATAGGAAAAAAGTTTGGATTATTAAAGTACATACGTGGAGAAGTATTTGTTGAGACTATTCTGATCTTATGAAAAGGATGACAAAATCACGACAAAATATAATACAAATGACCAAGAAATTTATTAATATAAGAAAGTTGAATGAACAAATACTTTAGAGATTAGATACTTCTAGATCATTGTCATGTATAGTTTATGATTTTAAATTATCTGAAATAACAATATTTGAACTTGTAGCAGCAAAACATATATTTATATATCTTCTCGTGGAAAAAATAATAACTAATTAGATACTGTTTTTTAAAATTGCAATTTGGTATTGCTTTTAATATATCTATGATATTTTTATCATTCTATGATTAATAAATTCCACATAATAGCAGAAAAAATTATTGACTTTGGGATTTATATAATTTCTATAAAATATAGAATACAGTATTATCTTGAACCGGATTGAGACTTCTTTCAAAAATAATATTCTCAGGTATACCATAGAATAATCCAAAATCATCATTAAGGACATCAAGCAAGTTCTATATAAGCATAAATAAGCACAATCTGAACTAACAATATTTAAACTAATATTGTCTCTAGATCATTGTAGGGAACCTTATTTAACAATAAAAGCTTGTAGTATATAAGTCATTTTAAAGCAGGTTTGCCATTGAACAATAGGTGGAGTAACAGTTCAGAAGGAGGTAAAATAGCTATGCTATTATTGAATTGGTGTATATTTTAAATGTTACTAATTGTTGTTTCTCACAAATGACTCGTCATACGATTGGGAATTCAGTGAAGATTTTAACTAATGTATGTTATTACTTAGCATTTGATGATTCAGAGGCGAAGATCAAAATGTTTACACAAACTCAACTGTAAATTTTCAAGCAGATCCTGTTTGACGTCTCATTTGAAAATCTTCTTTACAAATTTTTTATGTGTTTATTTTTAATGTTTTCAATGGATACCAATTATGTTTTATTTTTTTCCAATTTCAGAATATATGTGTTATAATTTTAAACCTTTGATTTTCTAAAAAATAAGATATCTATTTTGGTCATCAAATACATATATCAAAGTAAGTATGAATGATTAGAAAATGTTATTAATTAAATTAATACCTAGATTTAAATATTTTCATTTTATATAAGAGGAATGATCTTTTTTGGTTCTAACCAAATGGTATCTTATTCTGTTTTCCCATGGTCCATTGACTTAAAACTAGTCTACAAAAGAATTATGAACTACTTTGAGGTGCCTATGATTGATCTTGATTTCCCATTGGCATTTTTAAAATAGACCAAGTTAGCTTTCTGAGTTGAAGAATTTATAAATTATATCACTCCTCTGACCCAAGGTTAATAGAAATAAAAGGTTATACCCAAGGGTAGCTATAGACTGGGATACACGCCGATTTTAACCTGTTCTAAGTGTAGTACCAAAAACAAAAAAGAGATTAATAAAGTCAATAGTGCTGAAATATCATCAAAAATATATGAATAACCAAATGTTATATGTTTGAGCAGTATTTTTTATATATTTATTCCCTTAGATTGATACCTTTTAATAATACAACGTAAAGGTGTCATTCTGCATAATCAATGATAAAAAATGAATAACAATTATTAATCTTAATGAAATGTGGAATGTATTCAAATAATACATAAAATATTCAAATAAATTTATTTTTTCGTAAGACACAGATGATAATTTAGCAGCTGTTCTTCGTTGATATGATGTTGATTCTTTTTTCCGCTTCAGAATAATCATTTCTTGAACTTACAAAGTTCCTGATATTGACATTGAAAACTTTGCAGGGAATCTTCCTCAATAAATCCTGGTACTAGTAACCAGATTAATATTTTTTTTATTTTAGCAGTCAGAATACACTTTCATCGCCATTAATTCTTTGGATCATCGTACAATTGAAAATATTAGTAGCAGATGAAGAGTTGAACAACTTTTGATTTAATCTCGGATCTTCAAAATGCTACTTAGGAAGTTGTTTATGTAGCGAATTGTGAAAAGAGCACATTAGAAGGGGTAATAAGTCCTCCTCTATTAATAAACTAAATTAAACTGTTTTATCAGCTTCTTCTTCGGTGGTAGCTTGAATATTATTGACATCGAAGGAATAATTATTATTAACTAAAAATCTTCGAACATCTTTAGTAAAAAATATTGAAATTATTTTGCCATCATTTTTTGGGGAAGGAAGAGATTTATGAAACCATATTGTTTCTGTC
>NW_027292300.1:0-631 GCF_016086655.4 Lepeophtheirus salmonis | reverse complement strand
TTTTTGATATTTTATATATTGTCTATGTTTCCACAAAGAAGTAATGTTTGAATAAAAAAATTACAAACACATTGCCCATAGAATTGAAGGTTGTATTACTTCAAAAATCGATTCAATGTTTTCATATTTACTTCTGTTCTTCCCATAATTAAGACCTTAAATGGAGTGTGCCAAGTGACGTCACAAACCCGACATCTGAAAAATTATTATTCCCTTTGAATGACTAAAAGAAATACTTTCATTATATACGTTTTGCTTTTAAACTTGAAAAAGAGGAAGAGGTGCTCTACTAATATAAAATATCAATCAGAGTTATTTTTTATTCTGATTACCAAATATATATAAATGATATTTTTGTGAGAATAAATATTCTCCCGATCACATGTATATATATATATACACTTATACGGACGAAAATATAGGTAAGCCACCTTAAAAAAAAAAAAAGCTGTCAACGAAAATAGAGCTGTAGGCTAACCGAGTATATAAACACATATTCGGCGTTTTAAACATAACTTAGTCAAGGGTAACTATTTCCTCGATAAAAATGTTTAATATTTTAAAAAAGGAGCACAAGAAAATATACTTTTTTTTTAGAAATAGTAACTCTAATTTATATACTTAATATATG
>NW_027292299.1:0-418 GCF_016086655.4 Lepeophtheirus salmonis | reverse complement strand
GTCACTTTCCTCTGACCTGATTCCGTAATGATTTTTCCTTTTCTTGATTTTTTGTTGTTTTTGCAAATATAATGAATGATAATTTTTTTAATATTCTTGGCTATCCGTAATTATTTACTCATCTCTATGAACGTTAAAATGGGTTAATACTACGGTTGACACAGTACAAGGCTCGAAGATGATATACGCGTCCTGTTTGACTCGCCTGGAACCAAATTTCGTCGTTATATCATTTCTTTATTTTAAATACCGCGTAATTTACAAACAAAACTCATTAAGCGCTTAAATGGTCACAACAATGGGAGTTCGCAACTAGTTTGTCTGACATTAGTTTCTTCACTTAAAGAATTGGGTATGATCATTAGGTTTTCTAATATTATATAGTCGATAAATATTACTTTTTTATCATTTAAGGATT
>NW_027292298.1:0-4299 GCF_016086655.4 Lepeophtheirus salmonis | reverse complement strand
CAACTATATTTATGACTAAAAATCGGAGTCATAGTAGAGTACCATTTTTTCTCAATCTCAAAATGACTAAGTGAAAAAAAACCTAAATAATTCTGGATTGAGGAACACAATCGAAAAGATGCCTTGGGAAATTTTCCTTACAGAATGCAGATGTGTGTCAGAATGTGTTATAAATATACTCTGTCTTCCAATCAGTAATGCAAAGGTTGGGAGGGTTTTGTATAAATTTGGAGTTGTGAAAGACAAAGAACGAAAGACAAAGCAGAGGCGTACACAGGGGGTGGGCTGGAGGGGATATAGCCTACCCCAATTTAAGGAATTTCTGCTTTTTAAAAGAATTTTTTTTTCGAAGAAATTTAATTTTTTGTAAATAGCTATGGATTTTTGAAACTTTTTTCAAAAACCAAGCTGTCCCCAAAATATAATCCTGCGGACTCTGGACTATAGAGTAACTATGACCCATAGTTACTTGCTACTAGTTCCCTTGTTTTGCACTCCCCCAACCAGTATTAACTTCGTCAGCTATTTTCAGTTTCGTCTCGTCTTCGTCAGAAAAATATGCTTCGTCATCATTTCGTCAGCTTTCGTCTTTGTCAGAGTTTCGTCTGCGTCATAATATTGTCTTCGTAAGACATCGACATTTTTTTTTGTCATAGTTATCTTTTCTTTTGTCTTCGTCAAAGTTTCGTCTTTGTCAGAGTTTCGCCTTTGTCAAAGTTTTGTATTAGCTAAATTATACCAGCCACGTGTAGTGACTAGCCACGAGTAATTGACGCGTGACAAGTAAAACTCGTCACTCATTGTATATTAACCTGTTGATACTTGTTTTTCCTTTTCTTACTTTTCTAATATATAATATCATCAGTGTTCTTAGAAATGCAGGAAATGGGACTCATCTAAAAGATTTTAATTAATTCTATAAAATAGATATATACATAATTAATGTTTGTTTTGTTATAAAAGTTAAAAAAGGAGTTAAATGGGATGAGTCCTAAAGATCCCGGACCGTTCATTCTAGTACCGAGAAGTTGGAGTTTCCTTGCACAAATTTTTGGTACTTCTTTAATGACGAGTACTTCATGAAGAGTTTTTTTCCTTGTGGCCCATTACTAATAACTAAGTAGTTATGACGTCATCCATTTGCAAAAATGTATCAAATTACCATATATGGTTAACTACATAATAACAAAAGTTCAGAATTTATAAGACTAGTCACTAGTCAAAAATGGCATTTTCGCCTATTTTTGCCCCATTTTAAAAGAAAAAGCGTATGTCTAACTTCATCTGAAATCCATACGCTTATAATATGACGTAACTCATTTTGTATATCTTCATCTCGTCTTCGTCAGTTTCCTTTTCGTTATGATTTTTGTCACATTTTCTTATTCGTCATGAAAGAAAAAAAAATCGTTGACGAACTGATTTCGTCTCGTCAGGTTCGACGAAGTTAACACTGCCCGGTTTCTTTTTTTAACATGCCCATTCTATATTGGATTTTCATCATTGGAAATCTATCTCATCTGAGGTGAGATAAGAGATAAAATAATATATCGTTGGATCGGATGGGTTAGTCAACATTTCTGAGCCTCCTCAGCTCTATAACTACGATTATTGTTTTTTATTATTAAAAGTTTGACAACCGGTTACTTATTGTAAATTTAATATATAAAAAATGAAACATCTTCTCAAATTGTTGAATATTTCACAAAAGATACCATATTTTAAATTATTGTACTTTTTTTTATTAAAACATTTATTGCTATACATCATTTAAAAACCTACAATCAGTACGGGGATATGTAAAAATAATTTTAACTTTTGGTGCCCTCGCAATAGTTTGCTAGATTAGGTATCCTACTGGAGTATGTCCTGTATGTGTTCTAGGATTCAGTCAGCCCCCGATATCAGAATTCATTAAAAACTGGAGAGGCTGGAGACGTAATGTCTTTGAGAAGGTCGAATATTGTCTAAAAGCTGTGTCAGCTCAATTATAAATTTAGGACATTCATAAATAGATGAAGTGGTTCTCCATCTTTAAATCACACCCACGTCATAGTGATGAATCTTCCATGGTGCATGGGGTATAGTGTAGGTGTAAGCGACAATGCCCAGTGGTAAACTGAACTAAGGAGTTCAGTCCTTTTCAAAATCCAAGAGATGTTTCCACCTCCCAAGTCTTAATCTTAGAAGCATTGCACGGCTTTGACGGCAATAGTCAAGGTTTGGCCAAAGTGTCTGGCATTCGTCAATATATGAGCAGATACCTTCTCCTTAACAGATGACCGAGGGATACCAAAATTCGTGTAGGAGGTTGATTTAGAGCTTCAGCTATGGCTAGCATATCAGCTACCCTATTTCCAGTGTGGCATTACTGTTACCTCTTACCCAGTAGAGGTAGAGAAGGATCTCACTACCTAACGACCTCAAAGGAGTACTCTTTGTCTCTATCGACAGTAATGCTCCAATTGCTGCTTGAGAGTCTAATCAGATGCATCCCCTAGGACCCAATTTCTCACGATTGTCTTTAATCCAAGAAAGTGGCTCTTTCATGACGCCACTATTAACGCTTTCATCCTAGGTATTGACGATGTGCAGACGGGCCATCGTTGCAAGACTCTGTGCCTCTAAGAAAGGGCAGAGTTCTAAAGAATACCTCAAAAAGGAAATTAATAATTGTAAGTCCTTTTTGGACTCATTCTAGAATTGATGATAGACATCGGAGAAGTTATAGAAAATGTCCTTGTATATATCGTTTTCTTCTTTTCCTCCCTTGTCACAGCTGACTGTAGCTGATTTTTTCCAAAACATTCCTTAAACTGTAAGAATTACTAATTACCTTATTGATTTTAGTTTTTTTTTTAACATGCCCCACATGATTTTTACCACTAACTACTGAATAATTTGTTAAATATGAAAGTTTTTCAACACCTCTATTACCCACATTTATCGTGTTGTTCATTTGAAAGTTTTATTTTATATATTAATAATTAAATCAAGTAAAATTTAACCATCTTTTTTAAAAAATTATAATTGTTTTATTAAAATTCCAAAAAAATTAATTATGTAGAATTGAGGATCGACATCATATGAATTCTTCCTAGAAAAGCCCTTGCCTATTTACTTATCCTCCATCCTTGTCACAGCTGATTTTAGCTGATCTAATGAAACAAGGAAAGTTATGCTGCCCTCCTCCGAAACATTCCTCAAATTGTCATGGCTATGTCATGAGGATTTTTTGAAATATCCCTAAATTATATATCCGTGGAGATGCAAAAAGAACCTTTTTGGCGAGTGGGAATAACTCTTAAAGGCAAACACTATTTTGTAATTTTTAAATCTTATATATATTTTTTTAATTGTCATCAATCATCATCACATCTGTCAAATAAACATATACATATTATGAAATTTCAAATGAGTATTATTTTAATAATGCATAAATCAAGTGATATCCTTTAAAAAAAGAAAATATTATAAAATACACATTACATATATTATGGGAAATTGCTTCTTAATTCATTTTGCATCTGATGTACTTAAATGCGTTAAAGAAAAGCCACTCTGAGATAAAGCAGCAATTTAATAAAAGCATCTTCATTAAGTCATTAATTATTATTTAAGACTCACAACCAGTGCTACAACCGATAAGTATATCAAAGAAGGGGTAATAAATTTTAAAATTTGTACTGAAATATTTTTTGGATGATCTTTTCAGGACCGTGACTACAGGGAGTTACAGACCCCTTGGTCCAAATTTGCTCGTCAAATTTTTAAAAAGATAGGGTTATGTGTCAAAATTAAAGTTTGATTTTTTATTACAATTTGAAATAAATAAAAAATTTCCGGTTATTAAATATTTTAAGCTTTTCAGACAACCCGTGTCTTTTCCACAAAGTATTGTCAATTTTACTTACATCTATAAGGATAAAAACTTTCAACATTTTCAATAACATTTTGTCTGACTGAAATATTCCATTGGGATCGCCCCCCTCTGTGGTGATAGCCCCGTAATGTTTATCTGCAGTTACGGAACTTCATAAGATTATTAAAAAGTATTATTGTAATATAAGTATTTTAAGTACTCCTTTTCATGTCTTGGATTTGAATAAATTCCATTTATAACTTCATACAACGAGTAATTTAATTAGTTATGCCAGGAGATATAATGTCTAGTAAAAAGAAATTCATTATTTTTTCTTTAATTTCAATATTTTAATAAGCATAGTAAGAATGATCCGATTTTGATAAAATATGCACTGTTTTGTTGTTTAACTTGTAGCTATTTTGAAGGTAATCTCA
>NW_027292297.1:0-1107 GCF_016086655.4 Lepeophtheirus salmonis | reverse complement strand
TAAATCTATTGAAATTTAGCATCTAACTCACCTTCAAAACTTGTGCTAGTGTTTAGATAGATCATTCTAATGGTGAAGGGACCTTGTGCATTATGAGGGCCCTAATCAACAATTTATAGCTAATAGAGTCTAATACTTTACACATATCAAGCCATGCCAAAGAAAGTGGTTTATCCTTCTTCTTGCTATGCGTAACAAGACTTTTCAGAAGCTTCTTATTGATAGAGCACCCTTTCATTTTTCCGCCAGTAATAAGCCCCATAATCTTAAGGGCTTCAGCTCCACCATACATATTGCAGTCAGGGAGTGATCTTTCGTCATTAATTGATTCCTTCTCAAATGTGTGGAATTGATTTGGTATAAATTGTGGAAAAAAATTTAATTCTATAAATAAAATTAATAACCCAGCAAATCCCTGTAAGGAACTTTATTTTCTTGCTGGTTCCTCACATTTAACTAAAAATTGGCGCAATCTTTTATACTCCAATGATATAATATTACCTGAAGATATTGTTCTTTCAGAAAACCTACCATCAAATGTTTGTGGCAAGACTGTTTCAGCTACCGCCTGTTTTATTGACAAATTGAGGATATGGTACGATTTCGTTTGCTCAAGGAAAATAATATTCACCTTTGATCATAAAAAAAGAAGGTCAATATGAGCATGCCATTGTTTTTCTTATGGATTTAAAACTATATTAAAAAAAATAAAAGGAAGCACAAGTTGGAAACTAGTTCAAACTGGATTCATTCTCACAACAATGTCCATTATTGATATTCAAAATGTATTGCTTAATGATGGCCTAAAATTTATTTTAACGTCTCATTTTTCATCTGATAGTATGGAAAATTTATTTAGCATGATAAGAGCAACAAACACTTCCCCTCCTTCCAAAGAATTTAAACATATACTTCGATTAATTTGTTTAAGCCAACTTATGAAAGATATTAAGTCCAGCAATTATCACTATGACTATTCTTCTTTCTTGGCTAAGGTTTTAGATTTAAAAGCATCTTACAGAGGAAATTATTTTTTCCACAATTTATATCAAATTTTTCGAATGAACCTCAATTATTAAAAATTGAAATAAATATATTATACAGTAT
>NW_027292296.1:0-766 GCF_016086655.4 Lepeophtheirus salmonis | reverse complement strand
AAAAGTTGTATATTTATAACTATTTATGTATAGTTAAGATTAATCCAACTTTAAATAAACTTTCATGTTTTTAAAAATAATTTTTTTTTATTGTTAAAAAATATTGTTAATGCACACAATAGCAAACAATAATAGAGCTAATAGATTATCTAAAGCATTCTTAAGATATATTAAGGATGATACATTGGTTTTAACAATATTTTTTAATGTAAAATTACTAAATAAATTTAAATAGTTTGTTTTAACGTCAATTTACAGTGATAAAAAACATACTAATAAATATATTTATTTCTATATAACAATTTTATATAAATTATTGATTATTAAAAAGCTAAATACATTTACTCCCAATTAGAAATATTGGAAAGTCTTAAATGAAACATAATGTAATATTTCAATATTTATTTTATGTGAAAAATATGATGGTCTATGTTCTTAGAGTTATATAAATCTTATTTATTAGACACCTTTTTGAAAAGCAGCTATTGTTAATTAAAGATAAATAATTAGTAATCAAATTTCAAACTATGATAACATCCATATAGAGAAAGTTAGTCTATACCTTTTTAAATATCAATTAAAGATTTATATTACAAAAAATAGTAATTTCTGTTAGATAAAGATGAAAAAAAGGAGTCTATAAGAGAATTTGAAAACTAAAATTTATTCCTTTACCAAATCTATTAAAGATTTACAGTAACAGTAACTAAAAATAAAAAGTAAAAAACAGACATTGACATTGAAATTTTGTTCAATATCTTAATCA
>NW_027292295.1:0-1350 GCF_016086655.4 Lepeophtheirus salmonis | reverse complement strand
GTAGATGTGCTTTACTTTTTATTGAGGGATAAATTTATAACGAATAAGATACCTCATTGCACACTAGAATTTAGTACTTGAGGAGTGAAAAATAAGAGGAAAAAAGCAAATCGCCCAATTTCAAGTTTAATTATAATTTAACCAAATATTTAATATAATATTTATTATCACCAAATAGATTATTTTATATATTTATAGTATATAACTTATCTACGGCAAAACCAATTCTTATTATTTCCTATGTTCTGCATAGGAAATGTATCCTTCAATAAAAAGTGAAGCACATCTGCTGTTCATTATATAATCGTTAGTATAACACACAAGCCTCTAAATTTCATATTAGTGATATACTGATATATTGTTTATAGTTGATGGAACTGGGGAGCCGAAGGGGCCCAGACCCTCCCAAGAATTTCATAGTGATATTTATTACTTGTAACTATTAAGAAGCCAATAAAGTTTACACAGGAAATTTGAAATCCTTAAAATGGCTAGCACCCCCTCCCCAAGGAGATCTTGCCACCTTCCCCAGATTTGTTACTTCGTCTCCCTAATATTTTTTATGTTATTGCACCTTTGTCATAATAGGATCTTGCTCGAAAAGTAGAAAAATTTCAAAGAAATAGAATAATAATTTATATACATAGTACGTTTAAACAATATAGCTGTATCCTGCCCGTGACGTCACAATTTATTTATTTATGTTTGTTTGCATAGAAATGTCCCGACCTTATATATTGTCACCTTGGACTAATCCTAGAGACGTAGACCAATCTAGCTGCAGGAAGAAAGAAAGAGAAAAGAAGCAAAACATTAATTTGAAATCGTATTGTAATTGTTCAATTCAAATCAAAGATTCTGATGGATTTGTTTTTGTAAATGGGAGCAGTCATGTAGTATGTGGATTACAGATAGAAGAGAAGCCCAATTAATTCGCTCAGTCACTTCACCAATCCCTAGATCGAGATCAACTCGTCAAAAATTCCCTAGATGGATGAATGATCATGTTTACTGCCTACCTATGCGAGTAGCATGTATTGCCAACAGATGAGTTGTGAACACGTCAGTAAGTTTCTGATCAAATGGAACAGTTCAAAAGCAAGTTTTCCTCGAGTGAATTTCTATCCTATGCTATGTCTCATATTCCATTAGGATGTGTCTCCATCCGAAGATGCATTTAATGGATTGCCTACTAGAGTTTCTTTAATACCAACGAGAGCGATTTAAATCAATTTTCTTCATACCTTTTGTATCCCCATGTCAAACTGCATAGTGAACATAACAATCATAGCAATAAGAACTGTGGAACTGTATCATAAGGACCTTCACACTGCCTCAGGTGTCCACAAG
>NW_027292294.1:0-1840 GCF_016086655.4 Lepeophtheirus salmonis | reverse complement strand
CTTACAAAACACTTACTCGTTTATAGGTGAACACTATCAATATAGCAAGAAAGAAATACGTTTGCATGCAACGAATGATTTACATAAACTTTATTAGATATCTTGATATTTTTCAAACATGTATCAGTGTGTGTAGATCTAGAAGGCAAAGTGGCAAGTGAAGCTCAGATGAGATGACAGCGGCGGAGGGTAGCGAGACCTCCGAGGGATGTTGCAAATGTTGCAGTAAGCCGATCAAATTAACCGGGAAGGAGTTCCCCGAGCTACAAAAGTGTGGGGTTATCAATTTAAATCTTAAGATAAATAAAAGTACACAGGTCTAACTTTTATTTATACATTATCATCCAATTTCTCGGTAAATATTTAATCATCCTACGTTTAATTCCATCTTTGATAATATAATTTTACTCAGAATCTTAAGTATAAATAGCTTTAAAAAATTTTTAAATGTAAATTATATAAGTATAAAAATAATTTAATAATAACACGTAATTAATCAACATAGGTGTTGAATCTGAGAATGTTGAGAATTGAAGGTTTGTTGTAAACAAATGAATTATTGTAACAAGTAACTTACATATGAATTCCTATCCGCACACCCACCCTCTAACTTAAGTTTTTGGCAAACTTATTCATTACATTCTCAAATGTTTTTGATTAATATGTATTATAATTTACTTAAATGAGTCTATCAAGGACCACCTCATGAGACAAGGCTCCTGGGGGAACATAGTCCAACTAAAAACATAATTATATGTACCTATTTTTTAAGAAGTAATAGGGAAAGCTCAATTTGGATTCGGCCTCCCTATCTCATTACTTTTTTCTGAATTTGTTATTTTTTAGTAATATGAATTTGTAGTTAATCTACTTTTGTATAATATTTTGAAATCATAATAAAACTCTCAAATTTCCTATATTCAAAAATATTTTGTGTTACGACTTAATTTTTTATTTATTCTTAACATTTTTTCCTTTAATAGGTCTATTAATCAGAATGTCCAAATGGGTAATTGCTTTGCTCAAGGAAAGAATCAACAAGAGTTTGATCTAATAATATACAAAAGTTTATTGTATCTGTGTCTGCTTTTAGTTTTTATATACAATAATGGAGATGGTGCTGTGTTGCATTTGCTGAATAGAATGTAATAGATACAAAGAATGAAGATTGAAGAAAAAATACATGCGAGCGCGTCTAAAACTGAACACTCTGGAATTTTTAAAAATAGTTAAATAATTCGGTAATTTTAAAGTGGTCGACGAATTAATTTATTTAACATGAAAGACGCGAGTCTTAGACACATGTCTATTCAATATGGCCGCCCACGTTCTCCACTACCAACTCCAGCCTGGACCAGAACGTGCTGCATGACTTGGCGATGAAGCTCTGGTCGAGGTTGGCTCAGGCAATCTGGAGGGCAGACTTCAGCCTTGCGAGGAGTTTTTCCTTGTCTACAGGCTTGAGGGCTTGTCGAGGGATTCTCTTGTAAACCTGAAGGGCAAGATCTTTCTTAACTAGCTGGTCCATGGTCTTTCTGCTCACGTTGGTATCCCTGGAGAGGCTGCTCACGGTGGCCATGCCTCTCTTGTCCTCGACAGACTTTTTCACGGCAGCAACCATTTCGTCCGACCTTCGAGGCCTTCACTTAGATCTTGTGGTTGCCTCAGGAGTCCCTTTGGCTACCACGCTGTGAACAGTGGTGCGGTTGCAGTTAAGAACCTGGCCAAAATTTCAGTGGGAGTTTTTCCCCGCGCAGAAGGTTCCAAAATTACGACTCGACGTCTTTCCATATTATTGGCTGTTGTTTCACTTTGCTATTTAGATTTGCTGGAGTTTTGT
>NW_027292293.1:0-1567 GCF_016086655.4 Lepeophtheirus salmonis | reverse complement strand
ATTGAGGCCGTTATTGATGCCAACGGTGATTATATCGAATGAATGGCTACTCTATACCTAAATGCTCGTCATAGTTTTAATTTTCAATAAAAAAGTTAAAAAATGTATATTTTGTGTTGTTTTTTGTAGAATGTATCAAACATGATAATTATGGTGTTTTTGACTTCAGAGAGCACAAACTTGAGATACTCAATACTTTTATGATATTCGCCAATTAAAGCACGGAGGAACTTTGACTCCGATCATGAGACCATTACCACCAACCAGGTTGGAAGATTGAACGGAAAAATGAACACTTTCCGCGTTTATTTTTGAACAACTGAACGATGAACGGAGAAAAAAAAATAAACAGTGACAATTTTGTTGTTTATTTTTTTTTGTTTCTAATGATTATTTTTTCTTAAGATTACTTAAACTTTTTTATATTATTGATATGTAGAAGAGGATTGAAGTTGTAAACAAGAAGATTATGGATTGAAAATGAGAAAAAAAGAAGAAAAAGGGTTGAAGAAAAGAAGAAAGATTGGATAATTTATTCTTGTACCGGATGGTATACAGAGAGAGTGTCTGATCTCAAACTATTAGTTTAGTAATATATTGAAAAATTATGGATCACCTTTTTTTAAAAAGTTATCCATTACTGTGTAAATTGATTACTTGCCAAGAAATGTCTCACTGCACAACATTTTCAAATCGCTGGACTTTGGAATGATCATGTATGGAATATGCCTTTTAGTTTAGGTTATAGTGCAATTTTCTACATGCCCTTTCATTTCTTATTTTTTGTGTTAAATTTGAATTTTATTTGAGACAAGACGGGGAATGAAGTGTAAAATCCAAAACATTCATGGTGGTGCTTGAAAAAATATGTAAGGTAACAATTTTTGGTGCCCAGGGTAGACTGGTCTCAGTTTATAGATCACCAGGGCAGTGATTTTTAGTGCCAAGCAGGGTGGTAATAAAGAGGGTCTTAAATTTTTTAAATAATGTCATATAGTATTTTTGATTCCTTTACTATTAATCTTATTTAAGTTCAACTGAAGTCTGAACTAAAGTTTATACTCATTTACTTTTTTAAGGGGTTCAGTTGTGTACGTAGCTAACCAGTTACAAAAAGAAAACAATAATTATATGTTACTGTTACCTATTTGTATTACTAAAGATTAAAAAAAAATATATATACTAATTTATTTCTAGAGAGCATTTGGAGAATAATGCAAATCAACATAGATCCCTATTTCCGAAAAAGAAACAAAACTTAAGTCCTAAGAGAACCTTTATTCTTGGGTTGATTGCTTTAATTCAAATTTTCCCTAATAGTGAAAATGTATAAAAAAAACAGAATTTATGGACTGAATTTCAATAACTTTTTATTTATTGATAATGAAGCCTGATTTAAAAAAAAAACTAAACAAATACGGGAGCGCGAATCAATTAAAAAGTTGAAGTACAGCAAAGTTTCAAATATAAGCAATTATAATCATTGATATTTACAAAAGTGCCTTATTATCAAGGGATTAATCTCAGCAAAAATATAAAATTAACTAACAATTCTTATAAACAAAAC
>NW_027292292.1:0-2417 GCF_016086655.4 Lepeophtheirus salmonis | reverse complement strand
TTTCAAAACAAATA
This sequence comes from Lepeophtheirus salmonis, assembly GCF_016086655.4. NCBI lineage: Eukaryota > Metazoa > Arthropoda > Copepoda > Siphonostomatoida > Caligidae > Lepeophtheirus > Lepeophtheirus salmonis. Next base: position 2,403 of record NW_027292292.1, on the reverse strand, counting down.
TTTAACTAAAAAGAAATAGTATTCTCTCTATTATTATCAAATGCCAACAAGTAGCCAGGCGAAAATGTTACAAGGAAAAACTAGTACAAGGCGAATAGGTACAATGCAAAAATGTTTAAGGCGAATCCTTCTGACACGTATTATAACATATATAAAATCTTGAAAGCAGAGTTAAGTCATCACACTGACGACGTCACATAATAGATGATAAATCTCTCTTTATCAACGGATTTTGATTTATTATAATATAATATTGGAATCCTCATTTAGAGAAGAGAAGTTAGGCAAGGCAAGGGGACCCTGTTTCTACATTCCGTTCAACATAGTGATTAACAGAGTTGCATAAAATTCTATCTCAAAAGAGGGTATGGGTTTTTGCAGTTGTTAGCCGATTTGCTACCTGATTAATGGAGGAGTGCTCCTTCCTTAATATATGGGAGTTTTTTTTCCATTTTTATCAAATAATATACAATGAAGAAACTCTTTAAAATATAAATTTATTAAAGATAACTTATTTCTCGAAACAAAAAGGACATCTATGATAGACAACACAGGTCACTCAATAGGATTATATGTAATAGGTGCTTCGTAACAATGAAAAGTTTCAAAACATAAATTTGGTGAAAAATTATGTAATAGAATGGAACCCCTGGTGTTATATCTCCAGTGACTTCCTGAACAATTATTTATTATGAATAGTCCTTATGTAACGTTTTAAAAATGTTTTTGGAGAATCTTGCGTTATACTTCAAACCCATGCTGCATCTATATAGAATATAGAGATGTTACTAAATTTTTAATTATCGTCACTGTTGCGGCAGTTCAGATAATTTCATTGAAGTGAAGTGCATTAATTTGGATCAGTTTAGCAAAAATAGCATCATCTTGAGGTTCAAAGCGTGTTGGTACCATGGTCTGCTGTCTCACCCCACAGGATGCCCAGTATTTTGCATTTCTCCAAAAAAATTGATGCTCCCGCTTCTTTGGATCTCATTCTACAGGAGAAAAAAACCCAATTAATAATAAGAATGCCAAGATTTGTTATAGCATTTTTATATCTAATTATTTTGAACGGAATTTCAAGGATGAACTTCATTACTGAGAGGCCAAAAAAAATTAAAAATGATGGAGTCCCCTAACTCCATATTTCCTTTGCTTCTCCCAGTTCAGATGCATCCAAATCCTCCAGAGATATTTGTAAGGAAACTTGCTAAAAGAAAGAGCTTGTAAAACAACTATTGGAAGCAAGTAAAGTCCAGGAAACCAGTATGGTCTCGTAAACAGAGACTGATAATGAAGGGCTCATGTAAATTTGTAACCAGATCACTGAGTCCCAACAACAGCCTTTGACCAAGACGCAAAGCACTCAAATTCACGTTTACAAATTTGAAAAAGGAGACGAGTGCGAGGAAGCAAAGTGGAGCACACATGCAAAAATTCAAAAGGAACTTTGTTTTTCAAAAGAGAATTGTGTCGGTACAAAACCAAGTCAAAGTTACTAAACTCAAAGAAGTTTAAACTAAACCTAATGATTACCACCCTAGGAATGAGCTACTCCAAAATCCAAGTGAATAATTATAGATCCCTTAAAGAATTTCAATGGAGGATACTCAAAATAGGATGTAAAAACATTTTAAAGCTTTTCATTGAAAATATGAAAACGCAATTGTCGAAACCCCAAACGTATTTGAAAGGCTTCATAATCATCAAATTGAATTATATCCCAACTGGCGAAAAAAGTCATCATATCCTATGTGTAAACAAGGATAACAATTAAAATAAATAACCTTAATAAAAAGCAGAAACTGAGGAAAGCAAGTGTTAATCTCAGAAAACTTAGAGAATTTACAAATTAATATTTATTATTAATGTATGTATGTAAAAAATATGTCTGCTGTAATTTTTACATAGTACTATTCTTTATTCACCACTCTTATATTTTGTAATAAAATGGCAAATTATATAATATACATAAAACATATCAATATAAGCTTACATATCGATAGCTCATATATGAATTTAAGAATTGAAGACACCATTTTCATAAAACCAATAAAGTCATACCTGAAAGAGATAATTTGCCAAGAGCTTTCGAAATCGACGAAAGTTCTTTGTATTGTGTTTTAGTGCGCATACAATAATCCATTGCGTCCTGAAACGACCGAAAAAGGTCCTCTAGACTCCAAGACTGCATGAAGCCTTTCTGTGCTAGGATATAATATAATTCATATTGATAATTTTGGTAAGAATACAAAAGCGTACGAGGAGAAGGGAAAAAATACTTATGGTGTCATTGATTAAAATAATAAACATTTTTCTCAATCAAGAACGTTTTCAATTCCTGCCTTTATTATTCAATATTAAATAATGATAGTCGAATATATATTTGAAGAGTTGACCATT
>NW_027292291.1:0-37473 GCF_016086655.4 Lepeophtheirus salmonis | reverse complement strand
TTTTTTATAGTGTTCTACAGTAAAAATGTGTATAGTCAGGGGGATTAATATATTAAACAGAATACGGGACAGCCTAATGATCAATTTACCTAGCTATCCGCCTCCCTATTATGTATACACAATGCTTGTACAAAAGTATTATTATCAGTTATTCAGTTCAACATTTTTCATAATAATATTATTTATTACAAATGATTTAGTAGTTCCTTTATGAGGAATTATGGTTATTGCAAATTTATGCTAATCAGAGTCGTAATATAAGATCATAAAAGGATTGAAAACATATGTTTCTCTCCTTTAAATTGCAGGCTTAGTACTCCATAAATATTTGAACAAATAACAGAGGAATGAACAATAGGTTTTTTTATTATTATTAATTAATTGTAATTTATTCATTAATATTGTAGTACTATCTTATGAATCTCTTTCAATTTTGCTTCAAATCTATATTAATAATATTATGATCTAATATGGGCAAATATAATAAATTTTAAGTTGACTTTATTCCAATAAACTCACGAAACCTCTGTTTCCAAAAGGGAAGACAAAGAAGTATGTTGCCTATCACGAAACCTTTCTTCCAGAATGAAATACCAGGTGGTCCATTGAAATCTGAACACTTACGTATTCAACAATTAGTGTAATAATTGAGTGATAAAAATAATTCATATTTCTATACATTAAAGCATAAAGAATTAGTTACAAAAAAAAAAAAACTTTAACTCTCTCAATTACTTACAAGTCGAGAAAATGACACTTCAACGTGATCAACGAGTTTCCATTCGGACACTCCAAGGAGTTGGGCGTCTCCAGGACCACCGTCTACGCTATCAGCAAGTCCAAAACGTTGCTGACGAAGAAAGGCTATGTCAAAAAGGCCAAACCAGATCCGAAGGAGTTAAAGAAAATGGCCAAGGCCAATCCCCTCGAGTCCATGAGATCTCGGGGTTTCAGACCAAAGTGACCAGGAAGCTATTAAAAAGTGAGTGGAAAGAACCTTGTGAGGAGGGAAAGGACACTTTTGACACCAGCAATGAAAGAAACCCATCTCCTCTGTTGAAAGACTCTTTTAAATTAGTTTTTAATGACTCGTTTGAGTTCTTTTGAATTTTTCCCCCCACTTCTGGCTCCTCTACAGCCCTGATGACAACATGCCAAGGGGAAAACCTGCAGTGTCCGTCATCCCAACACGGAGGCCATCAAAGCTACTGTAAACCAGCACTAGGACGCTATGACAGAGGACTACATCCCCTGCGGGTGACAGCCCTTCCGTCACCGCCTGGAAGCCATCATTGCTCCTAAGGACAGCTAGATTAATGATTAAGAGAGCTCAGACACACATCTACTTATTGTATTAATTTTGCTGAAATTATATCCTTAATTAATAAATTATATCTTGTATTCAGATTTGAATGAACATCTCTGTATAACAAATATTATGATCCATAAAATGCAAATATTTTAAATGTTAAGTTGATTGTACTCCAATAGACTCACGAAACCTCTGTTTTCAAAAAGAAGAGGGAACGAGGTACGATGATATTACAAATCTTTCACTTCAAAGGAAATAGAAGTAGAAAAATCCACAAATATACTGTATCTTTTGTGTTAGTGAGGTAACGCTGTGTGACATGTAGGAGTCTCAAAATTCTGACGTAGGACCTTACATCATAATGATGCGTCAGAATTAGACATTAAAGTCGTCTCATAGACTAACCATCTTTGATAAATGGTGTCATGGACTGGGGACTTTATTCATTTGCAGGAAAAAATCGGTCAAATTTAGTCTCTTCCAAAATATTACAGCTCTTAAAAAGTTCCAAAAGTTTTTTTCTCTTCCGAAAAAAAACCCCCAAAATAAATTCCTACGGACGATCATCAAAAATACAATGATTATTAAAGTGATAAGTACTTCATTTATGCCTAAATTAAGAATAATGTTGTAGTTTATTCAAATTTGATTAAACTACGTCATTCAATTGTTAAACGTGATACTTTTCCATGAATATTAGGGACTCGGGATTATAAAGGCTGTTTGAAGAATTTGGTACATTTTTCAATAATGACAAGGTAATCGAATTGGGGAAGGGTCTGACAGGACCTGACACAAAATCGATTTTAATTGTAAAATATGAAGAAATGAAGATAGGACGGAGTCTTGAAGCCGGATCCAAGATATCTTGGTACTATATAATTGTAAACTTTTGTTACATTAAATGATAAAAAATCCGAATGGGCTTAGGGTAGTCGGAATTTTACGAATCGTAAAAAAGATTCGATAGATTTTTCGGATCTTAGAAAGCATAGCACTGCTTAATACTTGATCATATTTAAAAAAAAAAAAAAGATGTATTCAATAATAGACACGTAGGCCTTTTTACCTGGATTAGATACTTGGAGCCGTATCTAAATATACAGTTGCATCACGTTGTTATTCCACAAGTTCTTATCACTCAAAGATAAATTATATTTGGTTGTCAGCTGCCTATGTTTCATCTTATTTTTATTCTATTCTGTGGTTTTACCATGGATTGTTTGGATAGAAATTAGTTCTTGTTAAGTTATGAACAATATCAACTCATATTGAATTTTAATTCAAGGGTTGGAAAAATTGGCTAACTAATAACTGATTTTTGGGACTTTTCCCATGTTTTTTTTTTTTGTGGAAAGGTTGCAAGATACAATAAAGGTGCTACAATAATTCAAAGATTATGATATAATGGTAATTAAATTCAGTTATTTTCTTGTTTTTGGAATCAGTAATCCGTAAAAAATGTAACCTTTATCACAATCAACTTTAGTTTAGGGCCGAACTTTTGGTAAAATGCTCATAAAATTCAAAACAAGAGTTATCTTGGTTTCGCATCTAGATCTACAGAATTTTGGATACCTCAAATCTACCTGAATATTTACGTCTAAAGATCTGAAAGGATCGGATCCGAACAAAATGTGGTTATATACTATATTTAATTAAGGGCTGATTCATTCCGTCTCATTAGGGATTATATTATCTATATTGAACAATATCCATTTGATTAATATGATGGCATCAATGGAAGCTAAATATGGTAAAGTAATATATATTATAATAATACATTGTCAAAACGGACAGTATATAAATGCCTTTGATTCTTCACAACGGACGGTAGTAGTAGTAGTATTCATGATTCCTTCAAATCATTTGAAACCTACGTATCAAGGTTTGAATAGCATTAACAACCCTATATAACCAAGAGATAGCATTTTTTTATTAACAGTAAAAAGTATCACGGTGAGAATGTTACAAGGCAAGAGTACAAAGCAAAAACGGAAAAATGCTGTCACAAGGTATAAAACGTAACAAGGCAAAAACGTTACAAGGCGAATACGATGTAGGCAAAAGTGTTCCAGGTGAATACGATGTCGGCAAAAATGTTCGCGGCAAATCCTCCTGACACATTGTAGTGTGCTTCAGAAAAAAACGGAGAGTAACATCCAGGATTTGTTGAGGAGGCATTTTCTACCTTATTAAAGCAAAATTTGTATGTTTGTCGAAGCCGAATACTCCGGACATTGCCGAGACACCGGTAGTAATTAATAAGAGCAGTAATATCTTGAAGGCTAACAACATATATATACTTTTTTTTAAAATCAAGCTCAATAAAAGCCTGTAAATATTGGTTGTCCCAGTTTTTGCCCATAGGGACAAGGGATTAATTATTTAAGAAGGGCATCAGTAAGTTGGATTCTCTTAGACAACAAGTTATCAAACAGAACGGGGCATATTTGGCTCAAACCCGATGTAAAAAATTGAAATATGGCAAAAATATTCAATTACTTCTTAACCATATTATTATTAACATAATGAATCAAGTGACTCAAAATATTATTATTATTATTAAGAGGGTATTGAATAGAGATATTTAATTACGCATAATTACGCCTACAATAAATCAATACGGAAAAAATTCTGAGGTAAATATTTAAACCACAATGTATAATAAATAATGCCTTAAAACGAGCCCAACTTCCGTTAAAACAACACTGTCTACGACAAAAAGTAATTAATTAATTCATTATATATGTATGAAAGCGTTGTTTGGGATTCATACATTTAAAGAGATTCGATTTCTCTTTTTTTTAATACTCAAATTATTTTAATTATAATATACCTTTATGTAATAAAATACAGATCTGAAAAATAATCTTTAAAGAATAAAATGAAAAATAAATTTGAAAAAACAAGAGGTACATTAAAAAATAAATGCCATATCACGTAGTTACTAGTGATGAGACAGATGAGTTCAAAATTAAATTGCATTTTTTTTTTCCGGTTCGGTCTTAGGTAGTTTTTTTTTTTTTAGACAGATATTTCAGTATGAACCGAAATTTACACTAGGGATGGAATTTTTAATAGCAGAAATGAGGGAAGTCGGTAGAATCATATTTTTGGGGGTGGAGGGGTTTGGTTTTTGATTATTGTTTGTACTAAAATCAAAAAAATTTGAAGTCAAATATAAAATTTTTTGGATTTTAATAATCCACAGCTATTCACAAAAAAAAACTAATTTTTGGAAAAATATTTCAAAAAACCACAGCTTTAAACAAAAAATTATTTTCTTTTCCATTATTTCAAATATTATATTTTCTAGAAAAAGCAAAAATTCCTTAATTTGGAGAGGGCAACAGCCTTTCTCCCTGCGGACGCCCTTGTAAATGACATAAGTCAGACCAAGGCCTATTTTTTATGCTATATTACAAGACTGGTCTTCACTGAAGTTATACCCAATGTGGTATGATTATAACTGGTCTATTAAACCAGTGTAGGATTTCCAGACCCAGCACTAGTGGTTACCTTTTTGTACTTTGAGATTTTTCTTAAAAAGGGATTGAAAATAGTTCTGAAATCCTATGGTATTTGGCCAAATGATTCAATGCATATAATTGATCCTTATTTGTTAAAGTATTATATTAATCAACAAATGAAGAACTTGAGATATTCTTCCATGCAAATATGATGTCAACCAGGTCTGCAAAAGTTTCTGAATCCACAGCTCAACTCATGGTGGAAACGGATTTAGGATGAGTAAAAATTGGTTTCGTAAGACACGCTCTAATATACAGTTTAGAAAGTGAGATGTAGAACCAAAAGCTGGTGCCCAACAGGAAATACAATAATGAAATCTGAGCTTTAAAGTACTAATATTTACAATTAATATGACTGAGTCATGGGCTGTAAAATTGTAAATTGGAATAATATCTCTCATGAAAGGAAGAAGAAACTATTTCCACTTATTCCCGCTAGATGAAGCATCCATCGCTCTACATAACACTTTCTATATTGTACATTTTTAGATGGCATAATAAGGGAATACTTATATATTTTTTAATTCTTTTTAACAACTGAAAGGAATGTGATCTTAGGAAGTTTGATTTTGTAGGAAATGCCTTCAATTAGGTATTAAAGGATCTAATATTTCGAAGTATAATGGTAATGAGAATGATAATGGTTTTTAAATAGAATTGCTTCCTTTTTTTAATACTGCTATGGACTTGTAGGTATAGTTATTGAAGTTATTTTTGTTGAAGTCGTCTATGGTATACATAGATTTTACTTCTTAACTAATTCGAATTTAATCCAAAGTAGTAATAAATCAAGATTATTTTGATGCCATTTTCTCCATACAGGTTAAAATACTCTTGAATTTTGATACATGTATAATATAGTGTTAACCACCCTTATATTCAAATTGGAGTTATATTTTAAACATATTATATAGTTACTCGTGTAGGTATCACGGACACAATCAAGAAATAACTTGAGTACACTCCTACGTTAATAGGTTTGACTATCATGAAATCTGGCTTGCTAGAATTTTCAATCTGATGTATGTACCCACTGCTGGCAAGACTAACAGATTTTGACAAAACACGCATCTACTTCTATAGTCTACGACGCCAATATTGCTAGATTTGTCAAGTTAATGTATCACACCAATTGTTGGGCTTATAAAACAGATTTAGATATAAAAAACAACCCCTCCTTTACTATGACGTCAGTATTAAAAGCGTGGTGGAAGTCAAATATCAGTGATATAGGTGTTATGGTATAACCTTGCATTTCTATTAACCGTGGATTTATCAAAGAATGAACAAAATAGAAAAATAACAATGACACTGTTATTTTTCTTTAGGTCATGCCCATCCCTCTTTTATACATAGGTATATATAATAAGAATAACCCTTAATTAGCTAGGAAAATAATTTTTTAACAGATATTTCAGTATGAACCAAATGTCCGCAGGATTATATATTTTTTTTTTTTTGGGGGGAGGGCTTGGTTTTTGGATTTTTTTGTAAAAAATCAATAGAATTTTCAAAAGTTAAATATAATAATTTTTGGAATTCTTTTAATAATTTTGACCCTGCAAAAGTTTCTGAAGCCACAATTTTTTTTTTTTTTGTATACATGGTCCACAGAAAGTTTTGTTAAACGTTTATTAAAGTACTAATAATATAACTCATAACATAATTTTCTTATAATTATAGACATATGTCGACACAAGTTCCAAAAACCTGTGATATAACTTTAATTCGAAATGGTCACCCTTAGCTTTCACCATAGCCAAAAGTCTCTCTGGACAGGACTTGGTGCATGCACAAGGATGAACTCCCAGGCATCTACCAGTTTAGCCTCCAGGTCGTCAAATTCTTGCTGGGGATCCAACAGGCTCTGCTCTCAAGAATGGGTCACATGGAGTAATCCATGACGATTATGTTGGGGATGGAGGGGGACCCAAACTGTCTTGTCTCAGAAGCAACTCAAATTGGCCTCATACCCCCGCTGTATCTCTCTGGATATGTGGGAGGGGCACCATCCTATTGGAAGGTCTATGGCTCATTCCGGAAGTACTGTTGGACTCAGGGAACAATACCTTCCTCCAGGATGGTGATGATGTACTCCTTAGTGTGGATCTTCAAAATTAACATGGTATTAATTTAGTCTAACTCCTATCTTCTCTTCCTGCTCTTCAAATATATCATCCCTATCCACGGTGTATCAAGTAAGAACAGGGGTCACCAAACTACGACCATATTAGGCCCTCGATGTCAGTTCATCCGGCCCAGTGAGAGTACTTTAATTTATTTGGTAAAACGTATGGAATACAAAATTTGTGATAAAATATAAGTTTGAATATTATGTTTAGTATAATTAAAGATCCTGATTGCCATGTGCCTTAAATTGACTATTGTTGTAGTCTATTTTATGCTTATTATTTTGTAAATAAATATAGAGTAACTTTGTTCTATTCCATGGATTTCAAGAAATATGTATTCAGTGTTGTACATCGAGCATCAGCAGGACCAATATTCATTTTTACCTCTTACTTTGGGTATCCATCCCACAATAAAGTATTGTTCTTTCATTTTTAGATCCAGTTTTCTTCACCCTTCATTATGGCTATTGAATAATGAAACTGTGATATTGTGTAACGTGGCTTAGAAATTCACGAGAAAGGTTGCTGAATCAATGAATGTGGCACTATAACAAGTAACAAAAAAGAAAAGAGTGACGGCCCAGCTTTTCATTCTTTCCAGTTATTTGGCTAGCAGCCAAAAAAAGTTTAACGGTGACGACCCCTATATAGGTATGACGAAGGGATCTAGATCTATAGCAAAATGAGGCACTATAGAGTTAATAATATGAAGCTTTAGTGGTAAAAACCTGCTACATTTAACCGTTTGCTTGTAGCCTCTTCTTTCTGGAAATAAAAAAACAAATTTGTCGTGAATACATACATTTTTTTGTTTTTAGTAACATTAATATTTGAAACTTTTTGATAATTTTTCCAAGGTTAATAGAAATACAATGTAATCGTGCTTGCTAAATTTTAAATAAATAGATTTTGACAAAACAAACAACCAAGCATGATCTATATGACGTCACTATTGCTAGCATTTTCAATTAAATGTATCACCGACTGCTCGGCAAAATTTATTAGTGTAAAAAACATTTTTTATTTTATAAAAAAATCGCTTTGTTGATTAAAAACGAGGTTTTTCACTACACTTGTGGACTTTATCAAAGGAATATAGTGGTGTAGAGTAATATAAATCGCACGTTGCGATTTTTCCTTCCTAATTTTTTCAAGTAATAGTAAACTGAATGATGTACGATACACATATATGCACATTTGAAATATAAATTTTATCCATCTTTCATGAATGCTCTGCCATGTAAGCTAGACCTAATGAGATATTATTATTACCTCTTCTACCTTAAAAATAAACATCCCAATGGAGTAAGACTTTCAGGAAGAACATCTTCAAATCGTCGAAACAATGCCGATAAATTTTAAAAGTATCAAGCACATCAAGCAAAAAATTGACAAAGATTCTTGATTCTCATAAAGGACAAGTAAGAGAATGAATGCTCAAAACCAATCTAGTGATAAACTTGTTTGTTTGTTTTTGAAAAAGATGTCAGTTCTTTTTGATATTGCTTTATGTTCTTGCTATAAGAATAAGAAAATTAGTTACAATTTTAAAGTGAAAAGTGTCAGATGTGACTCCTTCAAAAAATACCAGAGAATAAATTTCATTTCTACATGGATCAAAACTTTTTAAGAAACTCATGATCACTTCATCCATTGACAAGGCAGCAAGTCAGTCCTATGGAGATAATTATAATAAATTTGTTCGAAGGCAGAAAGGAAAAGATGAAATGGCAAAACGAACAGAGAGATAAAAAGAAAAAATAGCTACTTTAGACATTAAAAAAGAAGAATCTAAACAACAAAATTACATTTTTGGTGATTATAGACGCAATTTAGATTATTATGATACGCCAAATAATCAAGTTTGCCACCCAGATGTACAAAAAACAATACCCAACTCCAAGAATCTAGCGAAATTCTTATTAGGTATTAAGAGATCTGAAGCTAGCTACTCCCAAAAATTTACTTTCAAACTCGAAAGGGCTTAGACAAGCGAAAGAAATATCTAAATAATATTAATTTAATTGCTGAAGAAAAAAGGATTCATTTGCATCAAGTTTGATAGGAAAGATCTTTTACAAAAACCTTTGCCCGGGTCTGAAAGACCTGAAATATTTGAGGGAGCATATCACAGTAATCTGTAGAATCAGAAGGTAAATATATCAGCCATTTTCCCTATTTCATTGCAAGAGAATTATTTTCTTCAATTTCTGAATGTGAAGACTTATTCTATCAGAACCATTGGATGGGATGGAACTGCAGCAAATACAGGGAACAAAGGTAGCATACTTAGGCTTCTTTGAGCAAAATTAGACACTCCCTTTACAATTGATTATTTGCATGCTCCACTACCCTTCAAAAACTATTTGAATTTTATCATGGAAGATCAACAAAAGCCAACACATTTAGAAGAGTAATAGGAACGCTAATATACAACTTTCCATGCCTAACGGCTCCAATAAAATGTGAAGCCATCAAAGGATGCGCTCCAGACGACGATGATTCTTTAAAAACAAAACTCAGCAGGTATCAAAAGTACTTTTAGAAAATTGCACACATTTTCAAAATGGACCACATTCAATCACAAAAGCCTTTCCTAAACAACAAAAAAACATCCAGGTACTGTCCACAATGCTAGATGGATACCATCAGCATCCACTCTTCTGAGACTCTATATCAAACCAGAAATCCATCAGAAGAACTTAAAAGAATGGTAGAGTGATCATTCTTAATATTCACCACGTTAGATATGCTTCTCAGCACTATTTCTTTGCATTGCATCAAGGACGTCAGCATATTACAAAAAGAGGAACGAAATGTAGTTGCATATCCATTCATAGTTAACTCATTCGGTGCCCACCCAGAAGCTAAACTTTGAGGGGGCTTTATTTGACTCAGACGACAAAATACCAGACGGACAGCAGTCAATATAATCATGAAAGACAGAGAAAAAGAAAAACTGGATCAGTTAGGCAGTATATTCGCACAACTGATTACTTAAACTTCAATGCAAAAAGTCATTTGGAGTTGGTTGATTGATCATCGATTCCAAATAGTTTTTTAACGGAACCTCCTTTAACTTTTGATATTAAAAAGAAGAATTTCTGAAGTGCATTAAAGGATAACTTTTGGATTTACAAGACATACCGTGCCATTCGCAAGATGAGAAAGAATTTGTCGCATCAAGAACTAAAGAAGCTAAAATAACACCGGATGAAAGAACTAGACATCATAGATAATTAACAATTCATCATTCAAGATCAAAAATATCAGAAAGAACTTTCAAAAGTCAGATTTTATAGCTTTAGATAGTGATAACTAATTATCAATGTTACTCTTGGAATCCTTTTTCCAGTTTTTTATACACATCAAAAATAATATTATCTTGTTTGTTTTTGTTATTTTTTAAAAGCTTAGAATAAGAATATAACTTATATGGCAAATGTTCATATATGTGTATTCTACATAATTCAGTTTACTATAATTTGATGAAAATAAGTAAACGACGGACGAAGAATTGCAACGCCCTTTATATTACTACTCTACACCACTATATTTCTTTGATACGGTCTAGAACTGCAGTGAAAAACCTCGTTTTTTAATTAACAAAGCGATTTTTTTTATATAATAAAAAATGTTTTTTACACTCATATTACATCACAAAAAAAAAAAAATTAGTGTACATGTAACATCATTTTTGGAAAAGTTTTAGATCCAACCGGAAGTAGCCCTTCGAATTTTTTCTGCTGGAAAAAAATATTGCAGGACATTCTTACCCATATTAAACCTCAATGCATGGTGGAAACGGATTTAGGATTAGTAAAAATTGGTTTCGTAAGACACACTCTAATATACAGTTTAGAAAGTGGGATGTAGAACCAAAAGCTGGTGCCCAACAGGAAATACAATAATGAAATCTGAGCTTTAAAGTACTAATATTTACAATTAATATGACTGAGTCATGGGCTGTAAAATTGTAAATTGGAATAATATCTCTCATGAAAGGAAGAAGAAACTATTTCCACTTATTCCCGCTAGATGAAGCATCCATCGCTCTAGATATCACTTTCTATATTGTACATTTTTTAGATCGCATAATGAGGGAATACTTATCTATTTTTTTAAATTGTTTTAACAACTGAAAGGAATGTGATCTTAGGAAGTCGGATTTTGTAGGAAATGCCTTCAATTAGGTATTAAAGGATCACTAATATTTCGAAGTATAATGGTAATGAGAATGATAATGGTTTTAAATAGAATTGTTTCCTTTTATATAGGTATATTAAATTGAACATCTGAATTTTTATCGTTAAATTTTGATGAGGTTATTTATGGTATACATAGATTGACTTCTTACACATAGTTATAATACATTCAGTTAGGACTTATTAAGTTTAATTTAAGTGAATCTATCTCAATATAGGTTTTTTTAATTTGAAATATATCAATATGTATATTTAATTGTTAATTAATTCTTATATTATAATTGTGTTGTATCTTTTCGACATTAAATAATCACTCGTGTAGATATCAGGCACGCTATTAAAATTGCATCAATTAAATTGTGCACATTTAAAAGACTGAATTTAGTCAAGTTTAAGCAATATATTTTTGAATTCTTTATGAAGCTTTCATATCTAATTAAATGTCCTTCCCCAAAATATGGGTCTTACTTGGTCGTATTTATTTGAGTAGTTTAAACAATGGAGAAATAACTTGAGTACACTCCTAGGTTAATAGGTTAGACCATCATGAAATCTGGCTTGCTAGAAGTTTTAACTCTGCAACACACAAAAAAAGAGAAAATTCGATACATTCTTCGGTATCACTACAGGTTAGTACAGGTTTTCAGAGGTACTTGGCTGACATTGATGCGCAGGCTTTGTACACTTTGGCCATGAGGGAGTTCATGTTGGGGTGGGAAACTTTACAGGACTTGGCCTCAATATGCTAGATGCTGTAATACAGTGTTTTGAGGTCAGGACTCTGTGGTACCAAAAGTATTTAGCCAAGTAAGCAACGTTCTTTGGGAGATTCTTGCCGAAGAAGTTTTTGACAACTTTGGCTGTGTACCCGGGGGTCCCAACCTGCTACAATACGATGGACCCCTCCCAAAAAAACCGTTTGGAACCAAGGAAAAAATGCTCTGAACTTTTACATAACCTATTACTATGGCCAAAGCTTCAATACATACATAGTATATAAATTTCACTAATTAATGAGTTCGAACCGGATACAAAGTAGGTAATAAATTATTATGAAAAGAAAAATAATCACTTCTCCGTTATTAATTATCATTAGACATAATGGATTGACGAACAAATATAATATGGGGCAAGAGCATATGTCCATCATTATTCCTACAAAAAAACCATTTAATGGGGGTTATAGTATTGAACATGACATATTTTGATGTAAAAATTCAAAGGGAAAATCAATTTTAGCAAAATAAACAATAACGACCTATAGATCTCATTAATACATACCGGTAGTTACATAAATACGAGGACTAATTTGTAAACGCTTATATCTCGAGGTTCTGAGAGCAGAAATAAAAATTCAGAACAAGTAACTCGGTAAATCTTTTGGCTTTGTTTTTGTTTCCCTTACTCGCATCAAACAAAGTAGTTTACGATGAATGACGAGGCCAAACGTCATATGGTTGCCACTCTCCTCCGCCCCGGTAGGTCTTTCAAGGAGATAATCAAGGACACTGGACTATCCAAGACTACTGTGTTCAAGGTCAGAGGCTTGTCATCGATCTGAAAGACCTGCCCATACCTCTGGAATGACTCAGGATTGGCTCGCTGCCAACATGCCATTTTGGAACAAAAACATTTGACCCCTCAATCACCTGATTTGAATCCCTTGACTGCAGTGTGTGGTGGAAAATTGAGAAAAATGCCTGTGCTGCCCGCCACCCAAATTTGGACTCATTCAAGGCCAGTGTCTATGAGTAATGGGCAATTGACTATATTTTATATTACATTTACTTATCATACTATATCGATCCGGTGAAGTAAGTTATCCACAAAGTCTCAATAACCCCCCGCCCCCCAAATACTCTTGCCTCTAGTATTATGATTTTCTTTTTAAATTGTTATATAAACACAAATAAAATATTAACACATATGCATCAAAAAAATAATTATAGATTATAATTTTATTTTTGTGAAAAAATGAAAAATGGAAATTTGCAAACAAACTATTTTTGGAATACTTTTGCAAAAAAAAACAGATAATAGCACTTATTGGTATTGTATGAAAAGAGAAACACAAACCTACCAATATTTTATCTGCACTTCCAAAAACAAAAATTTAAATTTTTTCTTTTTAAATTTTCCGGAAATTGAAAATATCAAATACTTAAGAATGTTACATCTACATTTTTGTTGTACAAAAGAGACAAAAAATGGTCAAAATTGAAAAAAAAAAGTCTCCTTTTTCAATTTCCTTCCACTTTTAAATTGATATATAATTTTATTTATCCTTTCAAGATACTAATAATGATTAAAAAGATAATTTTAACCATAATTCTATTTAAGAATGAATAATGATTGATTCTTAGCTTGAATACGGTTCGTGAGTATGCTTCGAACATTGGTCTCTTGCATATTCTCACTTTCATGTTTTCCCAAATGATATTATTTTATACCTGCATAACATTTTAAAATAGATTGAATTAGTCTGAATATATTGTTTGATTCACGGGATGAATCAAATACATGATGGTTAGTAGATTGAAAGTCCTAATTATTTTCTTAAAATCAAAATGTTGACCAGGGGCGTTGTTGGTCTCCAAAATAAATAATCATATATGTTGTGTACAAGTTCTGAAATCTGTACAGAGGCGTTAGCAAGGGGTGGGTTGGAAGGGCTCTGGCTCCCATCTACCCTCACTTAAAGAAATTTTGATTTTTACAAAAAAAATTAATATAGAATTTTAAATTTTCTTTTGTAAATGGATAAAATTAATGAAATTTTTTCAAAAAAATTTAATTTTTGAGAAAAGGTATCAATTTTGGAATTTTTGTCCAAAAAATGTTATAATATTAACATTTTTGTGAACAACTGTAGATTTTGGAGTTTATTTCACCAAAAAAATATTTTTTTTTTTTTTTTGAATAGCTACATATTTTTGATTTTTATTTAAAAATATACACTTATTTTGAAAAAAGATGTAGATTTTAGAAACTTTTTCAAAAAAAAATCTTTGAAATATAATTTTGGATTTTTTTTGCAAAAAATTCTAAATTTTGTATTTTTTTTTTTTTTTTTTTTTTTTGAGAAAAATTTCAAAAACCTACAGCTACTAACAAATATTCAATTTTTTAGAAAAAATTTTAAAAATTAGATTTTAAATATTAAATTTTCTTGAAAAAAGGAAAAAAATCCTAAATATGTGAGGGCCACAGCCCAACCCCTGTGGACGTCACCTCCTCTCTCCACTATTCACGAGCCCCATCCTAACTTGTTTCCACACAACATACCAGTCACTTACATCAGGATTCATTTTTAACACACAAACCCAATTAGTTGAATATTATTTTAGTACCTACAGAGTTTTTCTAATTAGTCTGTTTATTTATTGTACCCAAAGTGTTAAAATGCATGAATATCTGGTAAAAAGAGAGATTTATTAATTATTATTATTATTTATAAGATCTTATAGGCCTTAAAGATGTGCAAATCCATTTTATGCATAATTGGGCTTTTAATTTTGTTTTCTGTTTTGCATTTATTAAAGGTAATTAAGGTTTATTCTTTTTATATACCTATGTATAAAAGAGGGATGGGCATGACCTAAAGAAAATAACAGTGTCATCGTTATTTTCTATTTTGTTCATTCTTTGATAAATCCAAGGTTAATAGAAATGCAAGGTTATACCATAACACCTATACCACTGATATTTGACTTCCACCACGCTTTTAATACTGACGTCATAGTAAAGGAGGGGTTGTTTTTATATCTAAATCTGTTTTATAAGCCCAACAATTGGTGTGATACATTAACTTGACAAATCTAGCAATATTGGCGTCGTAGACTATATAGTAGATGCGTGTTTTGTCAAAATCTGTCAGTCTTGCCAGCAGTGGGTACAATACATCAGATTGAAAATTCTAAGCAAGCCAGATTTCATGATAGTAAAACCCTATTAACGTAGGAGTGTACTCAAGTTATTTCTTGATTGTGTCCATGATATCTACACGAGTGACTATATAATATGTCAAAAGATAAAACTCAATTTGAATATAAGAATTAGTTAACACTATATTATACATGTTATCAAAATTCAAGAGTATTTTAACCTGTATGGAGAAAATGGCACTAAAAATTGATCTTGAGTAATTACTGTCTTGGATTAAATTCGAATTAGTTAAGAAGTCAAACTATGTATACCATAGACAACTTCATCAAAATTTATTATTAATTCTATATAAGTTCATTGTATATTTAAAAAAGGAAACAATTCTATTTAAAACCATTATCATTCTCATTACCATTATACTTCGAAATATTAGTGATCCTTTAATACCTAATTGAAGGCATTTCCTACAAACTCAGACTTCCTAAGATCGCATTCCTTTCAGTTGTTAAAAACAATTAAAAAAATAGATAAGTATTCCCTCATTATGCGATCTAAAAAATGTACAATATAGAAAGTGATATCTAGAGCGATGGATGCTTCATCTAGCGGGAATAAGTGGAAATAGTTTCTTCTTCCTTTCATGAGAGATATTATTCCAATTTACAATTTTACAGCCCATGACTCAGTCATATTAATTGTGAATATTAGTACTTTAAAGCTCAGATTTCATTATTGTATTTCCTGTTGGGCACCAGCTTTTGGTTCTACATCTCACTTTCTAAACTGTATATTAGAGCGTGTCTTACAAAACCAATTTTACTAATCCTAAATCCGTTTCCGCCATGCATTGAGGTTTAGTATGGGTAAGAATGTCCTGCAATATTTTTTTTCCAGCAGAAAAATTCGAAGGGCTACTTCCGGTTGGATCTAAAACTTCTCCAAAAATGATGTTACATGTACACTAATTTTTTTTTTTTTGTGATGTAATATGAGTGTAAAAAACATTTTTTATTATATAAAAAAATCGCTTTGTTAATTAAAAACGAGGTTTTTCACTGCAGTTCTAGACCGTATCAAAGAAATATAGTGGTGTAGAGTAGTAATATAAAGGGCGTTGCAATTCTTCGTCCGTCGTTTACTTATTTTCATCAAATTATAGTAAACTGAATTATGTAGAATACACATATATGAACATTTGCCATATAAGTTATATTCTTATTCTAAGCTTTTAAAAATAACAAAAACAAACAAGATAATATTATTTTTGATGTGTATAAAAACTGGAAAAAGGATTCCAAGAGTAACATTGATAATTAGTTATCACTATCTAAAGCTATAAAATCTGACTTTTGAAAGTTCTTTCTGATATTTTTGATCTTGAATGATGAATTGTTAATAATCTATGATGTCTAGTTCTTTCATCCGGTGTTATTTTAGCTTCTTTAGTTCTTGATGCGACAAATTCTTTCTCATCTTGCGAATGGCACGGTATGTCTTGTAAATCCAAAAGTTATCCTTTAATGCACTTCAGAAATTCTTCTTTTTTAATATCAAAAGTTAAAGGAGGTTCCGTTAAAAAACTATTTGGAATCGATGATCAATCAACCAACTCCAAATGACTTTTTGCATTGAAGTTTAAGTAATCAGTTGTGCGAATATACTGCCTAACTGATCCAGTTTTTCTTTTTTCTCTGTCTTTCATGATTATATTGACTGCTGTCCGTCTGGTATTTTTGTCGTCTGAGTCAAATAAAGCCCCTCAAAGTTTAGCTTCTGGGTGTGCACCGAATGAGTGAACTATGAATGGATATGCAACTACATTTCGTTCCTCTTTTGTAATATGCTGACGTCCTTGATGCAATGCAAAGAAATAGTGCTGAGAAGCATATCTAACGTGGTGAATGTTAAGAATGATCACTCTACCATTCTTTTAAGTTCTTCTGATGGATTTCTGGTTTGAATATAGAGTCTCAGAAGAGTGGATGCTGATGGTATCCATCTAGCATTGTGAACAGTACCTGGATGGTTTTTTTGTTGTTTTAGGAAAGGCTTTGTGATTTAATGAGGTCCATTTTAAACATGTGTGCAAATTTCTAAAAAGTACTTTTGATACCTGCTGAGTTTTGTTTTTAAAGAATCATCGCTGTCTGGAGCGCATCCTTTAATGGCTTCATATTTTATTGGAGCCGTTAGGCATGGAAAGTTGTATATAAGCGTTCCTAATACTCTTCTAAATGTGTTGGCTTTTGTTGATCTTCCATGATAAAATTCAAATAGTTTTTTGAAGGGTAGTGGAGCATGCAAATAATCAATTGTAAAGGAGTGTCTAATTTTTTGCTCAAGAAGCCTAAGTATGCCACCTTTGTGCCCTGTATTTGTTGCAGTTCCATCGCATCCAATGGTTCTGATAGAATGAAGTCTTCCACATTCAGAAATTGAAGAAAATAATTCTCTTGCAATGAAATAGGGGGAAAATGGCTGATATATTTACCTTCTGATTCTACATTTTGATTCTGTGATATGCTCCTCAAATATTTCAGGTCTTTCAGACCCGGGCAAGTTTTTTGTAAGATCTTTCCGACCATCAAACTTGATGCAAATGAATCCTTTTTTTTCTTCAGCAATTAAATTAATATTATTTAGATATTTCTTTCCTTGTCTAAGCCCTTTCGAGTTTGAAAGTAAATTTTGGGAGTAGCTAGCTTCAGATCTCTTAATACCTAATAAGAATTTCGCTAGATTCTTGGAGTTGGGTATTGTTTTTTGTACATCTGGGTGGCAAACTTGATTATTTGGCGTATCATAATAATCTAAATTGCGTCTATAATCACCAAAAATGTAATTATGTTGTTTAGATTCTTCTTTTTTAATGTCTAAAGTAGCTATTTTTTATTTTTATCTCTCTGTTCGTTTTGCCATTTCATCTTTTCCTTTCTGCCTTCGAACAAATTTATTATAATTATATCTCCATAGGACTGACTTGCTGCCTTGTCAATGGATGAAGTGATCATGAGTTTCTTAAAAAGTTTTGATCCATGTAGAAATGAAATTTATTCTCTGGTATTTTTTGAAGGAGTCACATCTGACACTTTTCACTTTAAAATTGTAACTAATTTTCTTATTCTTATAGCAAGAACATAAAGCAATATCAAAAGAACTGACATCTTTTTCAAAAACAAACAAACAAGTTTATCACTAGATTGGTTTTGAGCATTCATTCTCTTTACTTGGTCCTTTATGAGAATCAAGAATTTGTCAATTTTTGGCTTGATGTCCTTGATACTTTTAAAATTTATCGACATTGTTTCGACGATTTGAAGATGTTCTTTTCCTGAAAGTTTTACTCCATTGGGATGTTTATTTTTAAGGTAGAAGAGGTAATATCTCATTAGGTCTAGCTTACTTGGCAGAGCATTCATGAAGATGTATAAAATTTATATTTCAAATGTGCATATATGTGTATCGTACATCATTCAGTTTACTATTATTTCTTGAAAAAAATTAAAGGAAGGAAGAAAAATTGCAACGCGCTTTATATTACTCTACACCACTATATTCCTTTGATAAAGTCCACAAGTGTAGTGAAAAACCTCGTTTTTTAATCAACAAAGCGATTTTTTTATAAAATAAAAAATGTTTTTTACACTCATCAATTTTTTTGCCGAGCAGTCGGTGCGATACATTTAATTGAAAATGCTAGCAATAGTGACGTCATAGACTATGCTTGGTTGTTTGTTTTGTCAAAATCTATTTAAAATTCTAGCAAGCACGATTACATTGTATTTCTATTAACCTTGGAAAAATTATCAAAAAAAAAAAGTTTCAAATATTAAATTTTCTACTAAAAAACAAAAATGTATGTATTCAATGACAAATTTGTTTTTTTATTTCCAGAAAGAAGAGGCTACAAAACGGTTGTAGCAGGTTTTTACTAATTAAAGCTTCATATTAACCTATAGTGCCTCATTTTGCTAGCAGATCTAGATCCCTTCGTCATACTCAGGGGTCGTCAAACTTTTTTGGCTGCTGGCCAAATAACTGAAAGAATGAAAAGCGCGGGCCGTCACTCTTTTTTGTTACTTGTTATAGTGCCATATTCATTGATTTCAGCAAACTTTCTCGTGAATTTCTAAGCCACGTTACACAATATCACAGTTTCATTATTCAATAGCCATAATGAAGGGTGAAGAAAACTGGATCTAAAAATGAAAGAACAATACTTTATTGTGGGATGGATACCCAAAGTAAGAGGTAAAAATGAATATTGGTCCTGCTGATGCTCGATGTACAACACTGAATACATATTTCTTGAAATCCATGGAATAGAACAAAGTTACTCTATATTTATTTACAAAATAATAAGCATAAAATAGACTACAACAATAGTCAATTTAAGGCACATGGCAATCAGGATCTTTAATTATACTAAACATAATATTCAAACTTATATTTTATCACAAATTTTGTATTCCATACGTTTTACCAAATAAATTAAAGTACTCTCACTGGGCCGGATGAACTGACATCGAGGGCCTAATATGGTCGTAGTTTGGTGACCCCTGTTCTTACTTTATACACCGTGGATAGGGATGATATATTTGAAGAGCAGGAAGAGAAAATAGGAGTTAGACTAAATTAATACCATGTTAATTTTGAAGATCCACACTAAGGAGTACATCATCACCATCCTGGAGGAAGGTATTGTTCCCTGAGTCCAACAGTACTTCCGGAATGAGCCATAGACCTTCCAATAGGATGGTGCCCCTCCCACATATCCAGAGAGATACAGCGGGGGTATGAGGCCAATTTGAGTTGCTTCTGAGACAAGACAGTTTGGGTCCCCCTCCATCCCCAACATAATCGTCATGGATTACTCCATGTGACCCATTCTTGAGAGCAGAGCCTGTTGGATCCCCAGCAAGAATTTGACGACCTGGAGGCTAAACTAGTAGATGCCTGGGAGTTCATCCTTGTGCATGCACCAAGTCCTGTCCAGAGAGACTTTTGGCTATGGTGAAAGCTAAGGGTGACCATTTCGAATTAAAGTTATATCACAGGTTTTTGGAACTTGTGTCGACATATGTCTATAATTATAAGAAAATTATGTTATGAGTTATATTATTAGTACTTTAATAAACGTTTAACAAAACTTTCTGTGGACCATGTATACAAAAAAAAAAAAAAAAATTGTGGCTTCAGAAACTTTTGCAGGGTCAAAATTATTAAAAAATTCCAAAAATTATTTATTTAACTTTTGAAAATTCTATTGATTTTTTACAAAAAAATCCAAAACCAAGCCCTCCCCCAAAAAAAAAAAATATATAATCCTGCGGACATTTGGTTCATACTGAAATATCTGTTAAAAAATTATTTTCCTAGCTAATTAAGGGTTATTCTTATTATATATACCTATGTATAAAAAGAGGGATGGGCATGACCTAAAGAAAAATAACAGTGTTATTGTTATTTTTCTATTTTGTTCATTCTTTGATAAATCCACGGTTAATAGAAATGCAAGGTTATACCATAATACCTATATCACTGATATTTGACTTCCACCACGCTTTTAATACTGACGTCATAGTAAAGGAGGGGTTGTTTTTTATATCTAAATCTGTTTTATAAGCCCAACAATTGGTGTGATACATTAACTTGACAAATCTAGCAATATTGGCGTCGTAGACTATAAGTAGATGCGTGTTTTGTCAAAATCTGTTGGTCTTGCCAGCAGTGGGTACAATACATCAGATTGAAAATTCTAGCAAGCCAGATTTCATGATAGTCAAACCTATTAACGTAGGAGTGTACTCAAGTTATTTCTTGATTGTGTCCGTGATACCTACACGAGTAACTATATAATATGTTTAAAATATATAACTCAATTTGAATATAAGAATTAGTTAACACTATATTATACATGTTATCAAAATTCAAGAGTATTTTAACCTGTATGGAGAAAATGGCACTTAAAAATAATCTTGAGTCATTACTACTTTGGATTAAATTCGAATTAGTTAAGAAGTAAATCTATGTATACCATAGACAACTTCAACAAAAATTAATATTAAACTATATTTACAAGTCCATAGCGTATCAAAAAAAGGAAACAATTCTATTTAAAACCATTATCATTCTCATTACCATTATACTTCGAAATATTAGTGATCCTTTAATACCTAATTGAAGGCATTTCCTACAAAATCAAACTTCCTAAGATCACATTCCTTTCAGTTGTTAAAAAGAATTAAAAAAATATATAAGTATTCCCTTATTATGCCATCTAAAAAATGTACAATATAGAAAGTGTTATGTAGAGCGATGGATGCTTCATCTAGCGGGAATAAGTGGAAATAGTTTCTTCTTCCTTTCATGAGAGATATTATTCCAATTTACAATTTTACAGCCCATGACTCAGTCATATTAATTGTGAATATTAGTACTTTAAAGCTCAGATTTCATTATTGTATTTCCTGTTGGGCACCAGCTTTTGGTTCTACATCTCACTTTCTAAACTGTATATTAGAGCGTGTCTTACAAAACCAATTTTTACTAATCCTAAATCCGTTTCCGCCATGCATTGAGGTTTAGTATGGGTAAGAATGTCCTGCAATATTCTTTCCAGCAGAAAAAATTCGAAGGGCTACTTCCGGTTGGATCTAAAACTTCTCCAAAAATGATGTTACATGTACACTAATTTTTTTTTTTTTTTGTGATGTAATATGAGTGTAAAAACATTTTTATTATATAAAAAAAATCGCTTTGTTAATTAAAAAACGAGGTTTTTCACTGCAGTTCTAGACCGTATCAAAGAAATATAGTGGTGTAGAGTAGTAATATAAAGGGTGTTGCAATTCTTCGTCCGTCGTTTACTTATTTTCATCAAATTATAGTAAACTGAATTATGTAGAATACACATATATGAACATTTGCCATATAAGTTATATTCTTATTCTAAGCTTTTAAAAAATAACAAAAACAAACAAGATAATATTATTTTTGATGTGTATAAAAAACTGGAAAAAGGATTCCAAGAGTAACATTGATAATTAGTTATCACTATCTAAAGCTATAAAATCTGACTTTTGAAAGTTCTTTGATACTTTTGATCTTGAATGATGAATTGTTAATAATCTATGATGTCTAGTTCTTTCATCCGGTGTTATTTTAGCTTCTTTAGTTCTTGATGCGACAAATTCTTTCTCATCTTGCGAATGGCACGGTATGTCTTGTAAATCAAAAGTTATCCTTTAATGCACTTCAGAAATTCTTCTTTTTAATATCAAAAGTTAAAGGAGGTTCCGTTAAAAAACTATTTGGAATCGATGATCAATCAACCAACTCCAAATGACTTTTTGCATTGAAGTTTAAGTAATCAGTTGTGCGAATATACTGCCTAACTGATCCAGTTTTTCTTTTTCTCTGTCTTTCATGAT
Source organism: Lepeophtheirus salmonis (assembly GCF_016086655.4). Lineage (NCBI taxonomy): Eukaryota > Metazoa > Arthropoda > Copepoda > Siphonostomatoida > Caligidae > Lepeophtheirus > Lepeophtheirus salmonis. Next base: position 14,973 of record NW_027292291.1, on the reverse strand, counting down.
TTTCATGATTAAAGGCTTTTGTCATTGAATGTGGTCCATTTTGAACATGTGTGCAAATTTCTAAAAAGTACTTTTGATACCTACTGAGTTTTGTTTTTAAAAGAGTCATCGACGTCTGGAACGCATCCTTTGATGGCTTCATATTTTATTGGAGCCGTTAGGCATGGAAAGTTGTATATTAGCGTTCCTAATACTCTTCTAAATGTGTTGGTTTTTGTTGATCTTCCATGATAAAATTCAAATAGTTTTTGAAGGGTAGTGGAGCATGCAAATAATCAATTGTAAAGGAGTGTCTAATTTGTGCTCAAGAAGCCTAAGTATGCCACCTTTGTGCCCTGTATTTGCTGCAGTTCCATCGCATCCAATGGTTCTGATAGAATGAAGTCTTCCACATTCAGAAATTGAAGAAAATAATTCTCTTGCAATGAAATAGGGGAAAATGGCTGATATATTTACCTTCTGATTCTACATTTTGATTCTGTGATATGCTCCTCAAATATTTCAGGTCTTTCAGACCCGGGCAAGTTTTTTGTAAGATCTTTCCGACCATCAAACTTGATGCAAATGAATCCTTTTTTTTCTTCAGCAATTAAATTAATATTATTTAGATATTTCTTTCCTTGTCTAAGCCCTTTCGAGTTTGAAAGTAAATTTTGGGAGTAGCTAGCTTCAGATCTCTTAATACCTAATAAGAATTTCGCTAGATTCTTGGAGTTGGGTATTGTTTTTGTACATCTGGGTGGCAAACTTGATTATTTGGCGTATCATAATAATCTAAATTGCGTCTATAATCACCAAAAATGTAATTATGTTGTTTAGATTCTTCTTTTTTAATGTCCAAAGTAGCTATTTTTCTTTTTATCTCTCTGTTCGTTTTGCCATTTCATCTTTTCCTTTCTGCCTTCGAACAAATTTATTATAATTATATCTCCATAGGACTGACTTGCTGCCTTGTCAATGGATGAAGTGATCATGAGTTTCTTAAAAAAGTTTTGATCCATGTAGAAATGAAATTTATTCTCTGGTATTTTTTTGAAGGAGTCACATCTGACACTTTTCACTTTAAAATTGTAACTAATTTTCTTATTCTTATAGCAAGAACATAAAGCAATATCAAAAAGAACTGACATCTTTTTTCAAAAACAAACAAACAAGTTTATCACTAGATTGGTTTTGAGCATTCATTCTCTTTACTTGGTCCTTTATGAGAATCAAGAATTTGTCAATTTTTGGCTTGATGTCCTTGATACTTTTAAAATTTATCGACATTGTTTCGACGATTTGAAGATGTTCTTTTCCTGAAAGTTTTACTCCATTGGGATGTTTATTTTTAAGGTAGAAGAGGTAATATCTCATTAGGTCTAGCTTACTTGGCAGAGCATTCATGAAGATGTATAAAATTTATATTTCAAATGTGCATATATGTGTATCACATCATTCAGTTTACTATTATTTCTTGAAAAAATTAAAGGAAGGAAGAAAAATTGCAACGCGCTTTATATTACTCTACACCACTATATTCCTTTGATAAAGTCCACAAGTGTAGTGAAAAACCTCGTTTTTTAATCAACAAAGCGATTTTTTTTTATAAAATAAAAAATGTTTTTACACTCATCAATTTTTTGCCGAGCAGTCGGTGCGATACATTTAATTGAAAATGCTAGCAATAGTGACGTCATAGACTATGCTTGCTTGTTTGTTTTGTCAAAATCTATTTAAAATTCTAGCAAGCACGATTACATTGTATTTCTATTAACCTTGGAAAAATTATCAAAAAAAGTTTCAAATATTAAATTTTCTACTAAAAACAAAAATGTATGTATTCAATGACAAATTTGTTTTTTTATTTCCAGAAAAGAAGAGGCTACAAAACGGTTGTAGTAGGTTTTTACTAATTAAAGCTTCATATTAACCTATAGTGCCTCATTTTGCTAGCAGATCTAGATCCCTTCGTCTTACTCAGGGATCGTCAAACTTTTTTGGCTGCTGGCCAAATAACTGAAAGAATGAAAAGCGCGGGCCGTCACTCTTTTTTTGTTACTTGTTATAGTGCCATATTCATTGATTTCAGCAAACTTTCTCGTGAATTTCTAAGCCACATGACACAATATCACAGTTTCATTATTCAATAGCCATAATGAAGGGTGAAGAAAACTGGATCTAAAAATGAAAGAACAATACTTTATTGTGGGATGGATACCCAAAGTAAGAGGTAAAAATGAATATTGGTCCTGCTGATGCTCGATGTACAACACTGAATACATATTTCTTGAAATCCATGGAATAGAACAAAGTTACTCTATATTTATTTACAAAATAATAAGCATAAAATAGACTACAACAATAGTCAATTTAAGGCACATGGCAATCAGGATCTTTAATTATACTAAACATAATATTCAAACTTATATTTTATCACAAATTTTGTATTCCATACGTTTTACCAAATAAATTAAAGTACTCTCACTGGGCCGGATGAACTGACATCGAGGGCCTAATATGGTCGTAGTTTGGTGACCCCTGTTCTTACTTGATACACCGTGGATAGGGATGATATATTTGAAGAGCAGGAAGAGAAGATAGGAGTTAGACTAAATTAATACCATGTTAATTTTGAAGATCCACACTAAGGAGTACATCATCACCATCCTGGAGGAAGGTATTGTTCCCTGAGTCCAACAGTACTTCCGGAATGAGCCATAGACCTTCCAATAGGATGGTGCCCCTCCCACATATCCAGAGATACAGCGGGGGTATGAGGCCAATTTGAGTTGCTTCTGAGACAAGACAGTTTGGGTCCCCCTCCATCCCCAACATAATCGTCATGGATTACTCCATGTGACCCATTCTTGAGAGCAGAGCCTGTTGGATCCCCAGCAAGAATTTGACGACCTGGAGGCTAAACTGGTAGATGCCTGGGAGTTCATCCTTGTGCATGCACCAAGTCCTGTCCAGAGAGACTTTTGGCTATGGTGAAAGCTAAGGGTGACCATTTCGAATTAAAGTTATATCACAGGTTTTTGGAACTTGTGTCGACATATGTCTATAATTATAAGAAAATTATGTTATGAGTTATATTATTAGTACTTTAATAAACGTTTAACAAAACTTTCTGTGGACCATGTATACAAAAAAAAAAAAAAAAAAAAAAATGTGGCTTCAGAAACTTTTGCAGGGTCAAAATTATTAAAAGAATTCCAAAAATTTTATATTTAACTTTTGAAAATTCTATTGATTTTTACAAAAAAATCAAAACCAAGCCCTCCCCCAAAAAAAAAAATATATAATCCTGCGGACATTTGGTTCATACTGAAATATCTGTTAAAAAATTACTTTCCTAGCTAATTAAGGGTTATTCTTATTATATATACCTATGTATAAAAGAGGGATGGGCATGACCTAAAGAAAAATAACAGTGTTATTGTTATTTTTCTATTTTGTTCATTCTTTGATAAATCCACGGTTAATAGAAATGCAAGGTTATACCATAATACCTATATCACTGATATTTGACTTCCACCACGCTTTTAATACTGACGTCATAGTAAAGGAGGGGTTGTTTTTATATCTAAATCTGTTTTATAAGCCCAACAATTGGTGTGATACATTAACTTGACAAATCTAGCAATATTGGCGTCGTAGACTATAAGTAGATGCGTGTTTTGTCAAAATCTGTTGGTCTTGCCAGCAGTGGGTACAATACATCAGATTGAAAATTCTAGCAAGCCAGATTTCATGATAGTCAAACCTATTAACGTAGGAGTGTACTCAAGTTATTTCTTGATTGTGTCCGTGATACCTACACGAGTAACTATATAATATGTTTAAAATATATAACTCAATTTGAATATAAGAATTAGTTAACACTATATTATACATGTTATCAAAATTCAAGAGTATTTTAACCTGTATGGAGAAAATGGCACTTAAAAATAATCTTGAGTCATTACTACTTTGGATTAAATTCGAATTAGTTAAGAAGTAAATCTATGTATACCATAGACAACTTCAACAAAAATTAATATTAACTATATTTACAAGTCCATAGCGTATTAAAAAAAAGGAAACAATTCTATTTAAAACCATTATCATTCTCATTACCATTATACTTCGAAATATTAGTGATCCTTTAATACCTAATTGAAGGCATTTCCTACAAAATCAAACTTCCTAAGATCACATTCCTTTCAGTTGTTAAAAAGAATTAAAAAAATATATAAGTATTCCCTTATTATGCCATCTAAAAAATGTACAATATAGAAAGTGTTATGTAGAGCGATGGATGCTTCATCTAGCGGGAATAAGTGGAAATAGTTTCTTCTTCCTTTCATGAGAGATATTATTCCAATTTACAATTTTACAGCCCATGACTCAGTCATATTAATTGTGAATATTAGTACTTTAAAGCTCAGATTTCATTATTGTATTTCCTGTTGGGCACCAGCTTTTGGTTCTACATCTCACTTTCTAAACTGTATATTAGAGCGTGTCTTACAAAACCAATTTTTACTAATCCTAAATCCGTTTCCGCCATGCATTGAGGTTTAGTATGGGTAAGAATGTCCTGCAATATTTTTTCCAGCAGAAAAAAATTCGAAGGGCTACTTCCGGTTGGATCTAAAACTTCTCCAAAAATGATGTTACATGTACACTAATTTTTTTTTTTTTTTTGTGATGTAATATGAGTGTAAAAACATTTTTTATTATATAAAAAAAAAATCGCTTTGTTAATTAAAAAACGAGGTTTTTCACTGCAGTTCTAGACCGTATCAAAGAAATATAGTGGTGTAGAGTAGTAATATAAAGGGTGTTGCAATTCTTCGTCCGTCGTTTACTTATTTTCATCAAATTATAGTAAACTGAATTATGTAGAATACACATATATGAACATTTGCCATATAAGTTATATTCTTATTCTAAGCTTTTAAAAAATAACAAAAACAAACAAGATAATATTATTTTTGATGTGTATAAAAAACTGGAAAAAGGATTCCAAGAGTAACATTGATAATTAGTTATCACTATCTAAAGCTATAAAATCTGACTTTTGAAAGTTCTTTCTGATATTTTTGATCTTGAATGATGAATTGTTAATAATCTATGATGTCTAGTTCTTTCATCCGGTGTTATTTTAGCTTCTTTAGTTCTTGATGCGACAAATTCTTTCTCATCTTGCGAATGGCACGGTATGTCTTGTAAATCCAAAAGTTATCCTTTAATGCACTTCAGAAATTCTTCTTTTTTAATATCAAAAGTTAAAGGAGGTTCCGTTAAAAAACTATTTGGAATCGATGATCAATCAACCAACTCCAAATGACTTTTTGCATTGAAGTTTAAGTAATCAGTTGTGCGAATATACTGCCTAACTGATCCAGTTTTTCTTTTTTCTCTGTCTTTCATGATTTTCATGATTAAAGGCTTTTGTCATTGAATGTGGTCCATTTTGAACATGTGTGCAAATTTCTAAAAGTACTTTTGATACCTGCTGAGTTTGTTTTCAAAAGAGTCATCGACGTCTGGAACGCATCCTTTGATGGCTTCATATTTTATTGGAGCCGTTAGGCATGGAAAGTTGTATATTAGCGTTCCTAATACTCTTCTAAATGTGTTGGTTTTGTTGATCTTCCATGATAAAATTCAAATAGTTTTTGAAGGGTAGTGGAGCATGCAAATAATCAATTGTAAAGGAGTGTCTAATTTGTGCTCAAGAAGCCTAAGTATGCCACCTTTGTGCCCTGTATTTGCTGCAGTTCCATCGCATCCAATGGTTCTGATATAATGAAGTCTTCCACATTCAGAAATTGAAGAAAATAATTCTCTTGCAATGAAATAGGGGAAAATGGCTGATATATTTACCTTCTGATTCTACATTTTGATTCTGTGATATGCTCCTCAAATATTTCAGGTCTTTCAGACCCGGGCAAGGTTTTTGTAAGATCTTTCCGACCATCAAACTTGATGCAAATGAATCCTTTTTTTTCTTCAGCAATTAAATTAATATTATTTAGATATTTCTTTCCTTGTCTAAGCCCTTTCGAGTTTGAAAGTAAATTTTGGGGAGTAGCTAGCTTCAGATCTCTTAATACCTAATAAGAATTTCGCTAGATTCTTGGAGTTGGGTATTGTTTTTTGTACATCTGGGTGGCAAACTTGATTATTTGGCGTATCATAATAATCTAAATTGCGTCTATAATCACCAAAAATGTAATTATGTTGTTTAGATTCTTCTTTTTTAATGTCCAAAGTAGCTATTTTTTCTTTTTATCTCTCTGTTCGTTTTGCCATTTCATCTTTTCCTTTCTGCCTTCGAACAAATTTATTATAATTATCTCCATAGGACTGACTTGCTGCCTTGTCAATGGATGAAGAGATCATGAGTTTCTTAAAAAAGTTTTGATCCATGTAGAAATGAAATTTATTCTCTGGTATTTTTTTGAAGGAGTCACATCTGACACTTTTCACTTTAAAATTGTAACTAATTTTCTTATTCTTATAGCAAGAACATAAAGCAATATCAAAAAGAACTGACATCTTTTTCAAAAACAAACAAACAAGTTTATCACTAGATTGGTTTTGAGCATTCATTCTCTTTACTTGGTCCTTTATGAGAATCAAGAATTTGTCAATTTTTGGCTTGATGTCCTTGATACTTTTAAAATTTATCGACATTGTTTCGACGATTTGAAGATGTTCTTTTCCTGAAAGTTTTACTCCATTGGGATGTTTATTTTTAAGGTAGAAGAGGTAATATCTCATTAGGTCTAGCTTACTTGGCAGAGCATTCATGAAGATGTATAAAATTTATATTTCAAATGTGCATATATGTGTATCGTACATCATTCAGTTTACTATTATTTCTTGAAAAAAATTAAAGGAAGGAAGAAAAATTGCAACGCGCTTTATATTACTCTACACCACTATATTCCTTTGATAAAGTCCACAAGTGTAGTGAAAAACCTCGTTTTTAATTAACAAAGCGATTTTTTTTGATATAAAATAACTCATGGTAAAAATGTTTTTTACACTCATCAATTTTTTGCCGAGCAGTCGGTGCGATACATTTAATTGAAAATGCTAGCAATAGTGACGTCATAGACTATGCTTGGTTGTTTGTTTTGTCAAAATCTATTTAAAATTCTAGCAAGCACGATTACATTGTATTTCTATTAACCTTGGAAAAATTATCAAAAAAAGTTTCAAATATTAAATTTTCTACTAAAAAACAAAAATGTATGTATTCAATGACAAATTTGTTTTTTTATTTCCAGAAAGAAGAGGCTACAAAACGGTTGTAGTAGGTTTTTACTAATTAAAGCTTCATATTAACCTATAGTGCCTCATTTTGCTAGCAGATCTAGATCCCTTCGTCTTACTCAGGGATCGTCAAACTTTTTTGGCTGCTGGCCAAATAACTGAAAGAATGAAAAGCGCGGGCCGTCACTCTTTTTTGTTACTTGTTATAGTGCCATATTCATTGATTTCAGCAAACTTTCTCGTGAATTTCTAAGCCACATTACACAATATCACAGTTTCATTATTCAATAGCCATAATGAAGGGTGAAGAAAACTGGATCTAAAAATGAAAGAACAATACTTTATTGTGGGATGGATACCCAAAGTAAGAGGTAAAAATGAATATTGGTCCTGCTGATGCTCGATGTACAACACTGAATACATATTTCTTGAAATCCATGGAATAGAACAAAGTTACTCTATAGTTATTTACAAAATAATAAGCATAAAATAGACTACAACAATAGTCAATTTAAGGCACATGGCAATCAGGATCTTTAATTATACTAAACATAATATTCAAACTTATATTTTATCACAAATTTTGTATTCCATACGTTTTACCAAATAAATTAAAGTACTCTCACTGGGCCGGATGAACTGACATCGAGGGCCTAATATGGTGGTAGTTTGGTGACCCCTGTTCTTACTTGATACACCGTGGATAGGGATGATATATTTGAAGAGCAGGAAGAGAAGATAGGAGTTAGACTAAATTAATACCATGTTAATTTTGAAGATCCACACTAAGGAGTACATCATCACCATCCTGGAGGAAGGTATTGTTCCCTGAGTCCAACAGTACTTCCGGAATGAGCCATAGACCTTCCAATAGGATGGTGCCCCTCCCACATATCCAGAGAGATACAGCGGGGGTATGAGGCCAATTTGAGTTGCTTCTGAGACAAGACAGTTTGGGTCCCCCTCCATCCCCAACATAATCGTCATGGATTACTCCATGTGACCCATTCTTGAGAGCAGAGCCTGTTGGATCCCCAGCAAGAATTTGACGACCTGGAGGCTAAACTAGTAGATGCCTGGGAGTTCATCCTTGTGCATGCACCAAGTCCTGTCCAGAGAGACTTTTGGCTATGGTGAAAGCTAAGGGTGACCATTTCGAATTAAAGTTATATCACAGGTTTTGGAACTTGTGTCGACATATGTCTATAATTATAAGAAAATTATGTTATGAGTTATATTATTAGTACTTTAATAAACGTTTAACAAAACTTTCTGTGGACCATGTATACAAAAAAAAAAAAAAAAAAAAAAATTGTGGCTTCAGAAACTTTTGCAGGGTCAAAATTATTAAAAGAATTCCAAAAAATTATTTATTTAACTTTTGAAAATTCTATTGATTTTTACAAAAAAATCCAAAAACCAAGCCCTCCCCCAAAAAAAAAAAAAATATATAATCCTGCGGACATTTGGTTCATACTGAAATATCTGTTAAAAAAATTATTTTCCTAGCTAATTAAGGGTTATTCTTATTATATATACCTATGTATAAAAGAGGGATGGGCATGACCTAAAGAAAAATAACAGTGTTATTGTTATTTTTCTATTTTGTTCATTCTTTGATAAATCCACGGTTAATAGAAATGCAAGGTTATACCATAATACCTATATCACTGATATTTGACTTCCACCACGCTTTTAATACTGACGTCATAGTAAAGGAGGGGTTGTTTTTATATCTAAATCTGTTTTATAAGCCCAACAATTGGTGTGATACATTAACTTGACAAATCTAGCAATATTGGCGTCGTAGACTATAAGTAGATGCGTGTTTTGTCAAAATCTGTTGGTCTTGCCAGCAGTGGGTACAATACATCAGATTGAAAATTCTAGCAAGCCAGATTTCATGATAGTCAAACCTATTAACGTAGGAGTGTACTCAAGTTATTTCTTGATTGTGTCCGTGATACCTACACGAGTAACTATATAATATGTTTAAAAGATATAACTCAATTTGAATATAAGAATTAGTTAACACTATATTATACATGTTATCAAAATTCAAGAGTATTTTAACCTGTATGGAGAAAATGGCACTTAAAAATAATCTTGAGTCATTACTACTTTGGATTAAATTCGAATTAGTTAAGAAGTAAATCTATGTATACCATAGACGACTTCAACAAAAATTAATATTAAACTATATTTACAAGTCCATAGCGTATCAAAAAAAGGAAACAATTCTATTTAAAACCATTATCATTCTCATTACCATTATACTTCGAAATATTAGTGATCCTTTAATACCTAATTGAAGGCATTTCCTACAAAATCAAACTTCCTAAGATCACATTCCTTTCAGTTGTTAAAAAGAATTAAAAAAATATATAAGTATTCCCTTATTATGCCATCTAAAAAATGTACAATATAGAAAGTGTTATGTAGAGCGATGGATGCTTCATCTAGCGGGAATAAGTGGAAATAGTTTCTTCTTCCTTTCATGAGAGATATTATTCCAATTTACAATTTTACAGCCCATGACTCAGTCATATTAATTGTAAATATTAGTACTTTAAAGCTCAGATTTCATTATTGTATTTCCTGTTGGGCACCAGCTTTTGGTTCTACATCTCACTTTCTAAACTGTATATTAGAGCGTGTCTTACGAAACCAATTTTTACTCATCCTAAATCCGTTTCCACCATGAGTTGAGCTGTGGATTCAGAAACTTTTGCAGACCTGGTTGACATCATATTTGCATGGAAGAATATCTCAAGTTCTTCATTTGTTGATTAATATAATACTTTAACAAATAAGGATCAATTGGTATGATTGAATCATTTGGCCAAATGCCATAGGATTTCAGAACTATTTTCAATCCCTTTTTTAAGAAAAATCTCAAAGTACAAAAAAGGTAACCACTAGTGCTGGGTCTGGAAATCCTACACTGGTTTAATAGACCAGTTATAATCATACCACATTGGGTATAACTTCAGTGAAGACCAGTCTTGTAATATAGCATAAAAAATAGGCCTTGGTCTGGACTTATGTCATTTACAAGGGCGTCCGCAGGGAGAAAGGATGTTGCCCTCTCCAAATTAAGGAATTTTTGCTTTTTTCTAGAAAATATAATATTTGAAATAATGGAAAAGAAAATAATTTTTTGTTTAAAGCTGTGGTTTTTTGAAATATTTTTCCAAAAATTAGTTTTTTTTGTGAATAGCTGTGGATTATTAAAAAAAATCCAAAAAAATTTATATTTGACTTCAAATTTTTTTGATTTTAGTACAAACAATAATCAAAAACCAAACCCCTCCACCCCCAAAAAATATGATTCTACCGACTTCCCTCATTTCTGCTATTAAAAAAATTCCATCCTAGTGTAAATTTCGGTTCATACTGAAATATCTGTCTAAAAAAAAACTACCTAAGACCGAACCGGAAAAAAAAATGCAATTTAATTTTGAACTCATCTGTCTCATCACTAGTAACTACGTGATATGGCATTTATTTTTTTAATGTACCTCTTGTTTTTCAAATTTATTTCTCATTTTATTCTTTAAAGATTATTTTTCAGATCTGTATTTTATTACATAAAGGTATATTATAATTGAAATAATTTGAGTATTAAAAAAAAAGAGAAATCGAATCTCTTTAAATGTATGAATCCCAAACAACGCTTTCATACATATATAATGAATTAATTAATTAATTACTTTTTGTCGTAGACAGTGTTGTTTTAACGGAAGTTGGGCTCGTTTTAATGCATTATTTATTATACATTGTGGTTTAAATATTTACCTCATAATTTTTTTCCATATTGATTTATTGTAGGCGTAATTATGGGTAATTAAATATTTCTATTCAATACCCTCTTAATAATAATAATAATATTTTGAATCACTTGATTCATTATGTTAATAATAATATGGTTAAGAAGTAATTGGATATTTTTGCTATATTTCAATGCTTTACATAGGGTTTGAGCCAAATATGCCCCGTTCTGTTTGATAACTTGTTGTCTAAGAGAATCCAACTTACTGATGCCCTTCTTAAATAATTAATCCCTTGTCCCTATTAGCAAAAACTGGGACAACCAATATTTACAGGCTTTTATTGAGCTTGATTTAAAAAAAAAGTAAATATATGTTGTTAGCCTTCAAGATATTACTGCTCTTATTAATTACTACCGGTGTCTCGGCAATGTCCGGAGTATTCGGCTTCGACAAACATACAAATTTTGCTTTAATAAGGTAGAAAATGCCTCCTCAACAAATCCTGGATGTTACTCTCCGTTTTTTTCTGAAGCACACTTACAATGTGTCAGGAGGATTCACCGTGAACATTTTTGCCTACATCGTATTTGCCTTGTAACGCTTTTGCCTACCGCGTATTCGCCTTGTAACATTTTTGCCTTGTTACGTTTTATAATTTTATTTTGCTTTGTACTCTTTTTGCCTTGTAACATTCTCACCGTGACACTTTTTTTTACCGTTCATAATAAAAAATGCTACTTCTCCTTGGTTATATAGGGTTGTTAATGCTATTCAAACCTTGATACGTAGGTTTCAAATGATTTGGAAGGAATCAAGGAATACTACTACTACTACCGTCCGTTGTGAAGAATCAAAGGCATTTATATACTGTCCGTTTTTTGACAATGTATTATTATAATATATATTACTTTACCATATTTAGCTTCCATTGATGCCATCATATTAATCAAATGGATATTGTTCAATATAGATAATATAATCCTAATGAGATGGAATGAATCAGCCCTTAATTAAATATAGTATATATATCCACATTTTGTTCGGATCCGGATCCTTTCAGATCTTTAGACGTAAATATTCAGGTAGATTTGAGGTATCCAAATTTGTAGATCTAGATGCGAAACCAAGATAACCTTGTTTTGAATTTTATGAGCATTTTACCAAAAGTTCGGCCCTAAACTAAAGTTGATTGTGATAAAGGTTACATTTTTACGGATTACTGATTCCAAAACAAGAAATAACCGAATTTAATTACCATTATATCATAATAATTTGAATTATTGTTGCACCTTTATTGTATCTTGCATTTCCTCACATTCCCAAAAATCAGTTTGTAGTTAGCCAATTCTTCCAACCCTTGAATTAAAATTCAATATGAGTTGATATCAAACTTAATAAGAACAATTCTTATCCAAACAATCAATGGTAAAACCACAGAATAGAATGAAATAAGATGAAACATAGGCAGCTGACAACCAAATATAATTTATCTTTTAGTGATAAGAACTTGTGGAATAACAACGTGATGCAACTGTATATTTAGATAGGGCTCCAAGTATCTAATCCAGGTAAAAAGGCCTGCTACGTTCATTATTGAATACATCTTTTTTTTTTTTAAATATGATCAAGTATTAAGCAGTGCTATAAGCTTTCTAAGATCCGAAAAAATCTATCCAATCTTTTTACGATTCGTATTCCGACTACCCCTAAGCCCATTCGGATTTTTATCATTTAGTGTAACAAAGTTTAATTATATAGTACCAAGATACTTTGGATCCGGCTTCAAGACCGTCTATCTCATTTCTTCATACTATAATTAAAATCGATTTTGTGTCAGGTCCTGTCGAGACCCTTCCCAGATCCGATTAATTATCGGTTATTGAAAAATGTACCAAATTTTCAAACAGCCTTTATAATCCCGAGTCCCTAATATTCATGGAAAAGTATCACGTTTAACAATTGAATGAAGTAGTTTAATCATATTTGAATAAACTACAACATTATTCTTAATTTAGGCATAAATGAAGTACTTATCACTTTAATAATCATTGTATTTTTGATGATCGTCCGTAGGAATTTATTTTGGGGGGTTTTTTTTTCAGAAGAGAAAAAACTTTTGGAACTTTTTAAGAGCTGTAATATTTTGGAAGAGACTAAATTTGACCGATTTTTTTCCTGCAAATGAATAAAGTCCCCAGTCCATGACACCATTTATCAAAGATGGTTAGTCTATGAGACGACTTTAATGTCTAATTCTGACGCATCATTATGATGTAGGTCCTACGTCAGAATTTTGAGACTCCCTACATGTCACACAGCGTTACCTCACTAACACAAAAAATATACAGTATATTTGTGGATTTTTTTCTACTTCTATTTCCTTTTGAAGGAAAGATTTGTAATATTCATCATACCCATTCCTCTTCTTTTTGAAAACAGAGGTTTCGTGAGTCTATTGCAGTACAATTAACTTAACATTTAAAATATTTGCATTTTATGGATCATAATATTTGTTATACAGAGATGTTCATTCAAATCTGAATACAAGATATAATTTATTAATTAAGGATATAATTTCAGCAAAATTAATACAATAAGTAGATGTGTGTCTGAGCTCTCTTAATCATTAATCTAGCTGTCCTTAGGAGCAATGATGGCTTCCAGGCGGTGACGGAAGGGCTGTCACCCGCAGGGATGTAGTCCTCTGTCATAGCGTCCTAGTGCTGGTTTACAGTAGCTTTGATGGCCTCCGTGTTGGGATGACGGACACTGCAGACTTTCCCCTTGGCATGTTGTCATCAGGGCTGTAGGGAGCCAGAAGTGGGGAAAAATTCAAAAGAACTCAAACGAGTCATTTAAAACTAATTTAAAAGAGTCTTTCAACAGAGGAGATGGGTTTCTTTCATTGCTGGTGTCAAAAGTGTCCTTTCCCCCTCACAAGGTTCTTTGCACTCACTTTTTAATAGCTCTTTGGACACTTTGGTCTGAAACCCCGAGATCTCATGGACTAGAGGGGATTGGCCTTGGCCATTTTCTTTAACTCCCCTTCGGATCTGGTTTGGCCTTTTCGACATAGCCTTTCTTCGTCAGCAACGTTTTGGACTTGCTGACAGCGTAGACGGTGGTCCTGGAGACGCCCAACCCCTGGGAATGTCCGAATGGAAACTCGTTGATCACGTTGAAGTGTCATTTTCTCGACTTGTAAGTAATTGAGAGAGTTAAAGTTTTTTTTTTTTGTAACTAATTCTTTATGCTTTAATGTATAGAAATATGAATTATTTTATCACTCAATTATTACACTAATTGTTGAATACGTAAGTGTTCAGATTTCAATGGACCACCTGGTATTTCATTCTGGAAGAAAGGTTTCGTGATAGGCAACATACTTCTTTGTCTTCCTTTTGGAAACAGAGGTTTCGTGAGTTTATTGGAATAAAGTCAACTTAAAATTTATTATATTTGCCCATATTAGATCATAATATTATTAATATAGATTTGAAGCAAAATTGAAAAGAGATTCATAGATAGTACTACAATATTAATGAATAAATTACAATTAATTAATAATAATAAAAAAAAACCTATTGTTCATTCCTCTGTTATTTGTTCATATATTTATGGAGTACTAAGCCTGCAATTTAAAGGAGAGAAACATATGTTTCAATCCTTTTATGATCTTATATTACGACTCTGATAGCATAATTTGCAATAACCATAATTTCTCCATAAAGAACTACTAAATCATTTACTTAGCCAATAATATTATTATGAAAAATGTTGAACTGAATAACTGATAATAATACTTTTGTACAAGCATTGTGTATACATAATAGGGAGGAGGCGGATAGCTAGGTAAATTGATCATTAGGCTTATCCCGTATTCTGTTTAATATATTAATCCCCCTGACTATACACATTTTTACTGTAGAACACTATAAAAAAATGA
>NW_027292290.1:0-925 GCF_016086655.4 Lepeophtheirus salmonis | reverse complement strand
TATGACAGTCTTCTATGACAGTCTTCCGTATGACAGTCTTCTATATGACAGTCTTCTATATGACAGTCTTCTGTATGACAGTCTTCTTTTCTATGACAGTCTTCTATGACAGTCTTCTGTACACAGTCTTCTGTATGACAGTCTTCTATATGACAGTCTTCTTTATGATGACAGTCTTCTATATGACAGTCTTCTATATGACAGTCTTCTATATGACAGTCTTCTGTCTTCTATATGATCTTCCGATGACAGTCTTCAGTCTTCTATATGACAGTCTTCTGTATGACAGTCTTCCGTATGACAGTCTTCTGACAGTCTTCTATGACAGTCTTCTGTATGACAGTCTTCTGTATGACAGTCTTCTATATGACAGTCTTCTGACAGTCTTCTATGACAGTCTTCTATATGACAGTCTTCTTTATGATGACAGTCTTCTGTATGACAGTCTTCTATATGACAGTCTTCTATATCTTCAGTCTTCTGTATGACAGTCTTCTGTGACAGTCTTCTGTATGACAGTCTTCTGTATGACAGTCTTCTATATGACAGTCTTCTGTATGACAGTCTTCTATATGACAGTCTTCTATATGACAGTCTTCTATGACAGTCTTCTATATGACAGTCTTCTATATGACAGTCTTCTATATGACACAGTCTTCTATATGACAGTCTTCTATATGACAGTCTTCTGTATGACAGTCTTCTGTATGACAGTCTTCTGTATGACAGTCTTCTGTATGACAGTCTTCTGTATGACAGTCTTCTGTATGACAGTCTTCTGTATGACAGTCTTCTGTATGACAGTCTTCTATATGACAGTCTTCTATATGACAGTCTTCTGTATGACAGTCTTCTATATGACAGTCTTCTGTATGACAGTCTTCTGTATGACAGTCTTCTGTATGACAGTCTTCTATGACAGTCT
>NW_027292289.1:0-685 GCF_016086655.4 Lepeophtheirus salmonis | reverse complement strand
AAAATCACATAATTGATACATGACAAAATACATCTTTAGTAAAATTATTGAGTATATAATTTAAAAGGGGGGGACAGGGCAGTATTTTGGAAAAAAAAATCCAATAATATAAATTTTTTGTCAGTAACTATAAATTTATGAAATTTTTCTCCACAAAAATTTTGTTTTGTATATTTATAATATATTTTTTTTTTGTAAATAGCTGTGGATTTTTGAAATTTTTTTTTAAGAATTTAATATTTTAAATTTTTTGGGAACAATTGTAGATTTTGATTTAAAAAAAAGAATCAATTAAGAATTGCTGTAAATTTTTGAAATTTTGAAATTATTTTCAAAAAGCTTGAATTTTCTGTAAATGACTAAGGATTTTTAAAATTTTTATAAAAAGTGTAAGTTTTCATATTTTTTTCAAAATAACTAATTTTTCAATTTTTGTTAATCATGTTGTTTAGATCAATTTGAACAGAATTTATTTTCTATATATGCATGTCTTATATTTCTGCAAGTATTTTTAGCGCTTTAATACACTAATGTATATTTACTAATCCTGCATCTATTTTTAGGTTCTATTTTGAGCGAAGCAGATTCTGAAGATAACATAGAATTTCATCAAGATTTTGATGAGATAATTTACTATAAATTACCAACTCTTACGTCTTACTTTTATTCAGCTCATAAATATACA
>NW_027292288.1:0-687 GCF_016086655.4 Lepeophtheirus salmonis | reverse complement strand
TCAACTTTTAATCTGAATCTGGTAGAGTTCCTTGTTTTCCAAGCATTTCATTATAACTTCATGTGAGTGACATCAAATAATTGAGATAATAAAATATATTGATTTTTTAGATAGATTCTTCTTGTTCCTTATGCTTTAGATCAATAAAGCAATTGAGTTTTTTTTATCAGAGCTCTGGAGGAGAGAGATAAATCATAAACTTTATTCCACAGATATTTCATATCTCAAAGAACTATACTCTGAGGGAAATTATATCGATTAAGTCTCAAGATATATGACCTACAATAACTTTGATTTTTAATTCGAATAACAATATTAAAAACTATGGATTTTCTTTTCTTTTTTCTTAATATGAGATAGGGCGCGGATTAATTCTTCGATCCCTGTAAATAAATAAATATGTAACTACTAATTTATAATTTAAAAGCAAGGAATTTAAAATAAATTTTAAGATAGCTTCATACTAAGATTAATTAATTAGTATAAATAACTTATTTATTAATAATAACTACAAATTTTATTAAAATTTTAAACATCCTTTTACGCAGACTTGTATCGCTGATTAATTAAATATTCAATAAATAATCACTGGTATTCCAAGAGCTAAATTTTACTACATAGTGTCATCATGGGTTGTCGGAAGCTCAACAAATTTCAAAACAAATATTTAAAATTTTATCTAAAAAA
>NW_027292287.1:0-4878 GCF_016086655.4 Lepeophtheirus salmonis | reverse complement strand
TGTGCACGGCCCGGTATGTAGCTTTACCATCCATTTTAAATACTCACAGCGTGCATGTAAAATGCCATTTAAAAGATTACCACAATCGGCAAGACATAAAAAACTTAATTATTCCCGTGGATATATGGAATTGAGCAGTAAACGTTCTGCTATCTTTTATTCCTCCAAGATAATTTAATATCCTCGTTCTTCAGTTTTCCTGGAGCATTGATATGACAATCACCAAAAAAATTCCCCATATCCGATGTATTAGGAAATTTCCATTTTAAGATGCCAAGGGCAAAGTATAATGTGGGCATTTGTTGCTTGCATGAGGAGAAAGTTACATTCTTCGTGCCCAAATGGTACACCAAAATTATGAATAATAAGACTTCCACTATTGGTAATTATGTTAGTTCTTACTTATACATATCAAAAGAATAGCGAATAAACTAATTACTTTCTTGTCTCTGGTAATACTGCTTACTATAAAAGATTCCTTTTACTAATAAGTAATAAGTAACAAATAAGCAATTAATCCAAGAAGATCACATATATAATTAAAAATGTGAGAGCTCACAGCCATTTAAACTATTTCATTATGTTTATGCATATAGGAATATATTATGTATAATATTCAAGGTACTCACTTTGATACACATGTAAATATAATTTTTTGAGTATGTTATAACATACAACACTATTTATGATAAATAAGCGAGGTTCGTTCGAGCAAATCATTTCATATTCCATTCTGAACACTAATTTCATTAATGAATTTAGATTACGACATCAACATCAATTTGTGTTTGTTAATGTAGGTAGATTGTACCTAAGAAAGACATTACACTTGACATGATTGATCCAGGGTTTTATTTCAATCAGTAATTGTATGTTCGTAATTGGAAAAATAAAAAAGATTTTCTATTAAAACCACCTTTATTGTATATGTACAATCAATCTTTTGTTTTTCCAAACCATTAGGTTGAAATGTCAAATAAAACATTCAGATACTATATGCAAATATACAAGGCAGGTCCTAAATACTGTTAAAAAAGGTTATGCACTAACTGATATAACTCGTATAAATATAGAAATTTCACTACAAAAAAAATTGTGATAAATTATGGATCAACGGTCAATAAAGTTTGTTTAATTTTTTTTTGTTAGCCTTCATTTACGAGAAAAAAGACAGTAAACGGAAGCAAGAAAATTCTCAGTTTGCACACACCTCCCAACATTGTTTTTTGTGATACTGAAGTATTTTTCTATTGAGAGTCTATTCAACTGCTCAAAATGATCGGATTTTGGTGGAAAAAAAGATCTAATTCGCCCTGTAAGATGTATTAGCTGCACAAACCAAAATATGTAATGGTATAGAGTGCCATAATATTGTATGGTAAGGTAATATTATTTCTGTACCTCGGGGGTTAAACTAACGACATGGAGCTCAATCTTGAGAAAAGTGTCCATGCTAGAGCCAATTATCACTTCGGTAAGAGAGTTATAACTTTTGAATAAGATAGTTCTCACTCCTACACAACCAATATGATGCAAAAAGGGTATGAAACTCATTTCCTTAGGTTTTGGATCAACACAAGTCCGAATTTGAATCCAAAGGATTTTGAAATCTGGTCCATTTTGGAAGAGATGGTCTGCAAGAAGTCCCATCCTAATTTGGATTTACTGAAAGCCTCTTTAATTAGGTAATGGGGCCACATTCCCAAGAAAGTGACCAGTGCCTACTGTGATGTCTTGCCAAATAGAAAAACCTTATACCCGTTTTTGTCTATGGCCAACGGACTTTGTGGATAAAAATTTTGCCTTCTATAGCTCAAAATTCACCCCTATTAAGAACTTTAGACTTAGAATAGCAATATTAAAGAATAGTATAGAAATAAAAAAAATTAATAATTATTAGTTGTTTTTTTTAATGTAAAAAATATTTTGATATTTTCCAACATTTTTGGCACATTAGAGAGGTGTATATTTTAAGTATGAAGGAAAAATAAAAAAATATTCATAAAAAAGTACATCATTTTTGTGCAAAATTTATTGTTTATTTCAAGTATGGGTATAAATTAATTATGGATCCTACAAAATATGGAGTGTTAAGGTTTATTTTTAAGAATTTTTTCATTCACATAATCAATAAACTTATATTTTAACGTTGGTTTTCCAAGCCTTGCCCTACCTAAGAGTATAAAATTCGTTCGTCAATCTAACGGAACTGTATTCCAAGAAAGATAGTGTGAATGATGGGTATTAAATGTACAGCACTCAAAACTGATTTACTTAATTACTTCCTTATTTGCGGTCTATCTAATTATATTTTTGAGCCTCTACTATCATTGTATCGCATGTCGAAAAGTATGGTTCCTTAATCAATAATATATTATCTGTATATATATAGTATGTATTTTATTGGTGTCCACAACGTTGGGCCTAGGAGGTTGAAACTTTACATGGGTCCCTGTTATGAAACCTGGTCAGTCTCAAATAGAGATACTGATTTTCGCTGGAGGGTGGTGGTAAAATAAAGGGGGTTTATTCTATACCCTAAGCACAAAAAATGTTTTTGGAGCTCAAAGAGACTAGATAAGGTGTTCAGTTATAAATAGAAAAGTGACCAGTGTCTCAAAAAACAACTATTCGAAAAAATACGTTTTTTAAATTTATTCGAAATTAAAAATGCTATGGGTGAAAAAAAGACATTTCAGGTGGTAAAAAATTGATTTTTAATTGAATATTGTATTCGTAAATAGAATAAAGTTTGTAAAAATTTGTTTGGAGATTCTTTTTGATATAAATTTGAGTCATACAAATTGATATTTAACCTAAATATATGTCCTTTTCTAAATAACTTTTAATTTTATTAAATTTTTATTCATGAAACGTTAATTTTAAGAAGGAATGACTTCCACAAAACGATGCATTATAAAACAATAAACACTACAACGTCTAAATATTTTCAATTAAAATAATATTTTATTTAATAACTTTTGTAATATTTGCAAAAATAAATTATTGTTCTTCATAACTTTTTTGGTTTTGCAAGTACGAAAACTTGGTAGGTATGTGTTTCTCTTTATAACGCCAATAAATGCTTCTGTTAACTACTTTTTCCAAAGTTAGTACAAAACAGAATTTTGCAATTTTCTTCAGAATTTCGATTTTGCACATTTTTGACAATATAAAAGATGTGTACTTATCATCTAGAAATTTTTCTCATGCATATACGTTGGTATGTTATTTGAAGTTTATATCCTTTTTTTCAAATTCATTCATAGTAATACATTTAATTTAATATGTTGTACTAAATTATCATGCCTGTAAAATACCCTAATGATCGCTCAAGCAACACTGGGCGATCTCTTTTCCTAGTAGTAGATAAATTCTTATCTACAGTACCCCATCAACAAAAAATTTAATCCGTTGCTTCGCTTTAATGCGCCATTCGCTAGAAAGTAAGTCATCTCAAGCTAGCCTTCAAAATCACAAATAAAGTAATGGATCGAATAAAATATATAATGGACATTAAAACAGTTATTTATCTAGTATTTTTTAAAAGTTTTCTATCAATTTGTTCACGCAAAGTACCTAAATTTCAACCCGAGATTAACACCTTCAATATTTATTCCTGAGAAATATGATATAGTACTTTGTCTAAATTTTTAACCTCTCCTATATATATATATATATACTATCATTAATTATTTGGAGAGCGTGGGAAGATATTGATATACAGGAATTTTATTATAAAATTCCATTGCAGGCATTAAAGATATCATCTTTTGTACAGTACCTCCCTCTGTAATTCCTTAAAATTTCATTCCATTCTCTTGATGTTTAAGAAAGTTGTGTTTTTTTTATTGAAATATCACATTTGATTAGATGACAGATATAACATAAACACTACGAAAAAAAGACGTGATAAATTGGTCATAACTTCCTTAATATTGAAGCTAGAAACATGATTTTGGTATAAAATTGTCATTTTACTATTATTTATTCAATAATACAGGTTTAAAAGACAAGTATTGAATGTGAAATTTTTTGTACCGTACCCACAATATATCAATTTATGCTAATATTAATTGTAATTTAACGCACCTCCATTTGAGTAATAGGAATAATTTGTTGATAGAAGTAGATAGTAACTTGTCAAAGAATATACAAAAGTAATTTAGGCTTAATTTTTGAGAAAAATCATCCCATCTCACTTGGTCTTGAGGGGCCACATATTATTACATCCAGCTCATTCATTTAAATGGGAAAAAGATTGCGTCATTTAAAGTTATTACTGTGATTAAAAAGAAATGGCACTACATATATATTTAATTTCCCAACATAAATGCAACCATACAATATTTTAAATAAAAAATTCTATGAACAAAAAACATTTTTCCATTCTTTAAACCCATATATTGTTAATTGTATAGACACAAAAAGGTCATTTAATTCTATTGTGGTTGTCCAACGATTTTAAATAAATGGATTGTACAAATTATATGTACATAATATGTACAGCGACAATAGTACTTTTAAAACATTATGGTCATTTGTACAAAGAATAGAGTAAAGCGGAGCTTTTATGTTCATAAATACATTCATATTAATTAATTATACGATGTATAGACATCAAACACAGTCAAAGGCCTCCTCTATTAATTTAAAATTTGATTATATGTATGCATATTAAAGTGTTGGCTATTTTTTAAAGTTGACCAAATTCAAAACTATCATAGATCATGGGATGTGTTTGGTTTTGGTAATGACCTCCTAATTTTTTTCCTATGCCATCAAAAACCGTTAGTATTCCAAAGTACTTTCGAAGTACTCCAAAATGAGGTCAAATTAATTTTTTTATCTTGATTTGGTATCCAAAGAAAGGAATGT
>NW_027292286.1:0-2869 GCF_016086655.4 Lepeophtheirus salmonis | reverse complement strand
AATTGAATGATTAAAGCTCGAGTTTTTAGTAAAAAGCTTGGAAATTATTATTTTTTAAATTGTTCAAAATGTACTTTTTAAATAAATTTTGACAAAAAAACTTTATATAGGGTTGTTTCATCTTCAGCATATTTCAAAAAGTGTCAACAATGGTATATAAAATTATTTTTGTTAAAACTATTTCTCAAATAAAATTGTATCTTTCATTTATAGAAAATAATTAAGCCTATTAAAGGCAAGGCCTTTTTGTAACAAATTCTTCCGGATATGTTTGAAATGTTGTTTGCTCAAACTTTTAAGTTTAATGATTAATACTTGAGTATTTAATTAAAAACATAATTTTATCATTTTTAAACAACATACATTTTTTAACCAAATTCTGACAAAAAAGCTTGATATAGGGTTATTTCATCTACAGAATATTTCAAAAAGTGCTAAAAATTTTAAATAAAATGCTTTGAACACTTATTTCCAACATAAAATATTTTTTTTCATTTCTAATTTAAAGTTTAAACATTTCATGTCCTTTTTGTAGGAAAATTCAGGCGAATGAAGTAAAATTTGATTTGCAACTAGTAAAAATTTATGAGCAGTATGGATAGCTTAAAAGATCATTTAACTATACATTTAAGGGTAGTAGGGAATTATGACGTCGAACTGTAGAAACTTTTGGGAAATCAACTTTTAGAGAACACCTATAGACACCATACAGATTGGTGATAGGGAATCAATTGTATTTTTTAGTCATCCTAATCGAAGAAGTTTTAACGCCTCAATTTATGTCAGAGCTACTTGTCTTGTTTTTTTTTTTTTTTTTTGTTTTGATAATTGTTTTGTTTTATTTGTCTGTTAAGTTTTACATTGAAGCTGGAAATTGGAAAAAATATAGAGAAAAAAAAAGCAATAATAATTCTTAAGTTAGATCTGAACTCTATTTGCTAATCATTTGACTAACTGAAAAAAAATAATGCCCTTATCTCATCATGGTTCATAATTTCCATACAAAGTTTTACAATGACGACACAAGATAAATAAATGACATTATTAGGTCATGAGTGATTTGTTCGTTTATACTCTTCATTCCTAAAAGAACATCCTAGAAAACATTCATGAAATAACTAAATCTATGGAGCGACCATTGAACGAATTGTTCTTCTTGTTTACCATAGATAACAGAAAATGGGTACACCAGAATATTCTCCAAGGATCATAATGCGTCTAAAATAATTTGCAACAAAAATGCTTAAAATCTTAATGTTTCAACACCAATTGTATCAAATCATAGTGATCATTATTAAAGTGTATTGTTTTTTTGTTAATTTTCGGCTCTGTGTGAAATTTGTATAAGATATTGGGAGTCATCGCCCTATGTAATAAAAGTTATAATTATGTGGAATTTCATTTTTGAGAACCTTATTTCCAAGTGTAGTCTTATGTATTTGGATGAAAGATCCTTTTTACTTGGAATAATGAGTGTGAGGATGCAGTTGTGGTGAAAACTAAGGTGATACAAGGATATAAAATGTGGCTTCTTTTATTATAAGTTTATATATTTTTATTTTTTAGGTAGAAGATGGATTAGGAATTTATAATTGTTCTTCAGGCTTTGCTTGAAAAAATTCTTTTGAATTTGTCTTTATTTACTTAGTCGAGGTAAGTGATAAATAAGATTTTCCTTTTTACAAACAGCTGTCAAATTAATTCATTGATTATTAAAATTAAATTTATTTTTAAATTCATTTTTTTTAATGACCTCATACACAAATATTGTATGTTATTATGTAGGCTTTTTGTAAACAACGGGAGAAGTAAAACTATGCCTTATTGTGGATCCTTCTTTTTTGCCTATATCGTTGTTTGTGGATTTTGTGGAGTATGGTTTCTCAGTTTTGTTTTACCACTTTGCCCGATGCTCCACCAAAAAATCGATCTGAAGACTCAAGGACAAACGATACCGACAATAATGAAGATTTTGATCGACCTAATTGTATCTATATGTACATTTTTCTTTGTTTTGTCAAAGATATTCCAAAATTTCTGTTGATTTCTATCAATTATTATAACTCTAGTTCTATGATATTGAAAAATATTTTATAATATACTCGACGAACTATTTCGTATTAACCATCGTCATTAATTAGCATTCGTTTAAAGTGAAAAATAAGGGTAACTAGAAAGGGCGCTCCATAGAGTGCAAACCTCAGCCTAAAATAATTTCCCCTAAAAATTAACATCCATTTAAATTGTTAATTTGTTGTCAAAGTATTTGCAATGTTAACATTTTTTGATCTTATGCTGTATATAAAGTGACTTTATTATACATACATAACGACAATCATTTCAGTGATGTGTTTCTATTTCTTCCAAAGTTAATTATGCATTTTTAACGTTTTGTGTGACTTTGCTTTCTCAAAATTCTATGGCATCTTAATGTTAACATACATATATATTTGGCTTACAATGTTTTACCTAAATTTATTAGTAACTTTTTCTTTAATCCTACTTTCAAACTAACATACAGAGGCAATTCCTTCGTTTGTGGAAGTAAAAATCAATCAATTTAAAGAGATACACTATATATATATTAATATACATTTTAATTTAAATGCTTAACACTGCAAAACCTTTGACTACTAATTAAGAATTTAAATGGAAGAATAAAAAAGGCTTTTCGTTCTTAAAATTACCGGGTAACTTTAATTTCAACCACTAAAATGATGACCTTAACAACATCTCTCCCTTCTAAAAAGTTCTAAAAATTGTCAGACTGTTGATTTTCTGGTTATTTTTTAAAATGTACAAAGAACACACAACTTCAATCAAGATATATATGCACTATTGTACTTTTTCCAGCAAACTTTATGCATAA
>NW_027292285.1:0-646 GCF_016086655.4 Lepeophtheirus salmonis | reverse complement strand
ACAATTTGGTTATATTTTTATATAGTAAATTGACATTAGATTCATACAAGGTTAATAAAAATACAAAGTTAGATCATCATGTAATTTGGCTTGCTAGAATTTTGAATTAAATGTATCGTACTAACTGCTGGGTAAGAAAGACAGATTTTGACAAAATACGCAACCACTCATACACTATGATGTCAATATTAAAAGTGTGGTGGAAGTCAAACATCAGTCGTACACGTTTTATGGTATAACCTTGTATTTCTATTAACCTTGGATTCGTTTAAGTCTATAAAACTGCAATTTGGATACATATCCTGAAACAAATAAAAAATTGAAGTCCTACTTGAATTTAAATCCACTACAATTCTTTTTTAACTTAGACAATATTTACTTATGATCATGAAATTTGGAAATTTTTCGTATATTTCTTTGCAAGCCATTCATTCAGGGTTGAAAATGTAATTTTTGGTTTAGAAGGGGGATGGGTGGCCCGTTTCTTTCCCTTCAAAATGCTATCAGAATATGTGGTAATTATATAAGAGTGAATGCAATTATCCAACTTATTTTGTAGAGCATTAACAAATGATAAATTATAATCAATCAGGTCATTAGGAAAAATATATTCAATATTTCTCAATTAAATGACGATTACATATAA
>NW_027292284.1:0-2352 GCF_016086655.4 Lepeophtheirus salmonis | reverse complement strand
ACAGAGTTTTATTTTAAGGAGGGTTAATTTTTTTAGAATAGACAAGAAATTTTTTTTAAATAATGACTTTATTTAGAAATAGTATGCAAACTTGTGAAGAGAAAGCTTAAAAAATAACCTTGATTGAAAGATGGGAGAGGAGTCGAGGACCTCTAGCCCAACCCTGTAGACTCCTCTGAACTCAAAAAACTCTCTAGTGCAAACTATCATTTCTGTAAGATCACAAGCACTCTGCTCTATCTTTGCAGCATTAACTAACAAATTCGTGTTTTGATGGTACGTACACACACAAGCAGAATGCGACTCAGATGAACCAACCAAGATCCACCATTTTGGACGGAGACTACAAAATTTGGACAAACCAATAGAAGCATTCAGGATGCTTAGTGCTGAATTCAGCATACAGTTCCTACAAGTTAGAAAGAATGAATCTTTTATGCTCATATACATTCTTTGAAATACTGACTTTATCGTTTTTGCCTGACCATTGTTGTTACTGCGAGCTGCGTTCCGTTCTTTTCATTTGGCACTGCCAAAATACCTTTTTCCTTCAACAATTGTCGCGACTTACGGATCATGTGGTTAGTAACATTCGGGAACGTCTTCATAACCCTTTCAGCAGACCACAAAAGGGGTACCATTGTCAATAATTGAATTTTCTATCTTCGATTTGATGTATTCAGTTTTTCTATGATTAAACCAGTCAATACATCAAAAAATTTAGCTTTTTCCTTCAACAGGAATTTCTTCAATTATCACAGGTCTTTAAATCAGCAGTAATATCCTCTGTTGGTACTAGGAGGACTTAAATAATGAGTTTGCAAGTTCTTCTTCTTTTTCAGTAAGCTTATTTTTCACCTTTTTTAATTTCCTCTTCGCTTAATTGACCCAGGAATGTTGTGGTACCTGATGAAGCTTTGGAGGAGAAAGTTCCAATTCTTTCAGTGTTTTATTCAATTGTTCTTTCTCAACATCCTCATGAGTAAAGTCACAATCACTATGGACATTTTGATCACTATCCGTCAATGTTTCTGGATCATGTTAAGTGTATTGTTTACACAAGCTCCGGCAGTTTGGACATAATTTTTGACAATCTTAGATTGCTGCAGTCTTTTTGACAGATCTAGTGAAATCTCTCTCAAAAACTCTGTGGCTTTTCTTTTTCATCTTGTTATGTTTTTTAGAGGGGTCACAACAACTTGTCTGGTTACCAGCATATCTTTTTAAGAATACATGCTCATGATGGAGGCACTCGTTTCTAATAAATTGAATTGCACTTTTGAGACTATATTTTTTTACATAAGTTTCTTTATGAAAAAAATCATTTAAAGCCATTCCAATACAGCAATTATCCATCCCTTCACATATGCAACCAGATGACAAATAAATTATGTAAACAAGAAAAAAAAAAGAAACATGCAATGTACACCATTTTTTAATTAAATTTTTAAATTCAATAAATAAATCTAAACAAATACTCATTTTAAATGTACTTCATATCTAAAGAAGAATAAAAATAAGATATTATCTCGATCATCATAATCGTCGTTAGCAAAAAAAAAAATATAAATTCTAATCTAGATATTTAATTTTTAAACTAGTTTGAGTACTGAGCTGTTTAAATATCATTAAGTACTCAACCATACCATCAAACATTTAAATATTATATTTTCGACTTCATTTTTTGAATCCTCACACTTTAAAATTTCCACACTTTTCCACATTTTCTAAAGTAATGCAGTGTAGTGTATCTGTTGAATTTGATACAATCTTGATGCAGCTTAAATAAAGTCATCAAGTGACTCACATCAACCAACATTTCCCTGATTTTCTTCTTCAGCCTCACCATCAAAACAATCAAATTGTTTGTCATGACTGTCGTCATTCAGTTTATCAATTGTTTTTATCATGTTTTATTAACCATAAAAATAATAAAACACTTTCTTTTTTTATTCCAAACTGATGGAGACTCGGATCCGTTCGCAAATTAATTATTTGTTCCTTATCCACAGAAGCAGTTGTTGAGCCGGATTTCTACACATCTACTTCTGGTACCGACCTATTTTGACATCTCACTTGATGAGCTGTTAGATGCTCCACTTCTGTTAGAGCACATGAAAACTTTTTTTGCCATCTTGTACGATAAAATGCTCCTGCAAAATACTTTTTAGTCTTCCTTCCTTATTACATATTTCTTTAATGACTGATTTCAACTTTGTTTTATAAAAATATAAAAGTACTTTTCCCTTATTATTATCTTAGAAGCACGAGTTTTACGCAGTTTAATCCGTTTTATAGGAGGGAAAATAATTAAAACCCAAAATTATTTAATTCTTCTTTATATATGAAGTA
>NW_027292283.1:0-2053 GCF_016086655.4 Lepeophtheirus salmonis | reverse complement strand
AAATAATCATCAGTTCCCTTTTCGAAAAAACAGTTTTGTTAATTAGTCCATCAAAAGAGTTTCTGATAAAAAATATTTTCAAATTTTATTCATTTTAAGAAATAGTCACTAAATTTTCCTAGTAAAGAGTAATTTTTATTTGGTAATGGATTTTAAGGAGTGGTATAAAGTAAAGAAAAATCAAATTTATAATCCGAATTTCAGTAAAATTTTACACGTAGGTTTATTTTTATAAATGACAACATTTTTAATACAAACATAATATTTTGATTAAAAAGGTTTGTTACATTTAAAAAGTGTAAACAAAATAAATGAATAAATCTTGCATTTCATCATATGATTCAATTTTTTTCTTTTTTAAGCCTATTTTTATATTGACACGTCACATATATGAATGTTATCAATAAGAGTAGTCAACAATTTTTTTGTTTTTGAATTAAGAAGGTGTGGTCCACATTACTTTGTTGTTCAAGTTTTTCGTTTGGTGGGTTTTATATAGTATCAATAAGTCCTTATAACTTTTTTTTGTTAGCATAAAAAAAATCAAATATTAATAATTTAAGCGGGAGCAAAAAAATGCCATATTTTGGCCATATTGTTTTTAGAATTGTTAAATTTAAATAAAATATCAACTGTTCTTTACTCTCTTCTTTTTTTTTTCGTTTCTCTCCTTTTTCTCTCTATTTTTCCGTGATCAGTTTCAAGTGTAAACTGATGATATTTAAGTGAGATATCCTTATCTTTATGTATTACTCCTTTGCATCTGATGAGGACTCTAAAAAGTTTAACTTTTAATTTCCGGCAAATATGTTATATTGTTGAATTTCAAATATTTCATTAAAGTTCCTATTCTCAAGTGATATATAAGAAAATAATCCTATAATCCATGTAATTTTTTATCTTATATTTTTTTCTAGATAATTTTTCATAAAATTTTTCGAACAAAAAGTGCTGTTGGTTAATATATACTTATATTTAACATAATTAATGATTGTATTGTTAGACGTATCTAATATATTTATTTTTGAATTGTCATTAATTTTTCATATTGTGCACATAGGACTTTTTTCCATTACCTAAAAAGTGAGTTTGAATATGTTAAATTGTGATTTATTCTAGAAAAATGTAGCTAAATCTGGTTATTACATGAACCAAAAAATATTAATATGAAAACAGTAATGTAAATTTTGTGCAAATTGCTAATGTTTCACTCTCAAAAATGTGGGTAACAAGTAAAACTTTTTTTGGAGTAGGTGGAACTTAACCAATCAGTAATGTAAAATAACTTCCTTATATTAAAATGACATTCAAAACGTGCAAAATTCATTGATACTCTTGTAGTTAAATACATTTATGCATAAACTGAGGTATTTTGTCGACCCGAGAGACTACAATATCCATCGAATATTTTGTGTGGATTCTATTTTTTTAGCCACAAGAACTCCTTTCGCTATTCCAATACATAGACCCTGATCATTGGCCATCTCATGTAACTGATAAAATACGAACAGGGTTGGTTTAAAGAGGTCTATTTCAAATTGAAAACATCTTCCTTTGCTCCAGAAGTAATTAAACTACATGACTAATTTTTGGAACCTTTGATTAAAATGGAAGAACCAATTTTAATTTTTTTTTTCAAGAGATTCCAAAACAGGTCAGCAGGTTACCTAGTATTTATGTCACATACCTTAAATTACACTGATTAATTGTTGAGTCAAAAAATATTAATTAATGGTTAAAAAAAAACTTACAAAAATTGGCTACACTCGAGGTTTTAATAATTAAGTAATAATATAGGTTTAATCACAATTGCTTGGAAAAACAACTTTTTATTTCGTATTTTTCTAAAATACAAAAATTAAAATTGCTGAGTGTCTTAAAACTCCCTGAAACTGGTCGATGGAAACCCGGTAGCATTAGATGAGTCAATATATTGATAAAGGACACTTTAAAAAAGGTTCCTTGGTTTGATTTGGAATTACGCACAAATAAATGTTATTTCAATATATTTAAAAAAAAAAAAAAAAAAATTCAAGTAATATTCTATTTTATG
>NW_027292282.1:0-1022 GCF_016086655.4 Lepeophtheirus salmonis | reverse complement strand
ATCAAATCATTCTTTGGATTTAAAAACGGTAATAAAACGGTGGATACATGCACCCTTGACCTATTACTAGGAGATTATCATTGATTTCACTCCAACGCAAATTGGAACATTAAATAACAAACTCATTTCATGGCTATCCTGCTCTCAATTGATCCCTTTTTGCTAAAGTTCATTAAAACTTTTTGTTTCACCAAAAAGTGGTTTGAATAAATAGATAGTGTAAAAAAATTCTCGAGTAATTACTTATGTATGTATTTTGGAGTAGTTCATAATATGTCAATGCAATTTTTGCTTTTAAATAGTTATCATTGATCAAGTCTTTTACTTAACATTACATTCAAATACCGAACAATTAGAGATTGGATAATATATTTTTGAATAGATAGATATTTCTGCTCTCTTTATACTTTTGTAACAAAACCAAACTTCCTTCTCATATATTCGACATTACATCATATAATTTTAGAATCCATTAATTGGGGCTAATATCAAATGATTTTATTTCAGTTTATTCGATATCTTTGAATATTATCATATTATTGAAAATCAGTAATAAATAGTCATTTCTATGCTACATATACAATTTCATAATTTAGGAAGATGAAGTGCATCAGGAAAGGGATGATGATGATTACAACAGCTCTTAAAATACTTGATTAGAAATTGATAAACCATTTTTGAACCTATGATTAATGATTATCATTTATCACATGGAAGGGAGGTTGAAAATTATTCTTAGCAAGTCCTATTTTTTTAAAAGCTCAACGACTAGTTAACTAGTTTTTGACTACTTGCCTATATATTAGTCATAAAAGGGAAAAGACAAAAAGTAATTTATTAAACCATGGATTCTACTAGTTATTCAAGCTGGACTTTATTGGCACTCAACAGACGAGGTGTAAGGACAAGCGGGAGGAATTCCGATTTGATAGAGCGTCTTGTCTCATAACAACTGCAAAA
Source organism: Lepeophtheirus salmonis (assembly GCF_016086655.4). NCBI lineage: Eukaryota > Metazoa > Arthropoda > Copepoda > Siphonostomatoida > Caligidae > Lepeophtheirus > Lepeophtheirus salmonis. The sequence goes on along the minus strand of NW_027292282.1, from coordinate 62 downwards.
AGCCATTTATACTAGATTTTTGAAGATCTCTGCCAATAATCTCGCTCCATGATTTTGGATTT